>NW_011495035.1:5505268-5522534 GCF_000754665.1 Bison bison bison | reverse complement strand
TGGTATTCCCCCTCTTTCAGAATTTTCCACAGTTTATTGTGATCCACACAGTCAAAGGCTTTGGCATAGTCAATAAAGCAGAAATAGATGCTTTTCTGGAACTCTCTTGCTTTTTCCATGATCCTGTGGATGTTGGCAATTTGATCTCTGGTTCCTCTGCCTTTTCTAAAACCAGCTTGAACATCTGCAAGTTCACGGTTTACGTATTGCTGAACACTTGCTTGGAGAATTTTGAGCATTACTTTACTAAAGTGTGAGATGAGTGCAGTTGTGTGGTAGTTTGAGCATTCTTTGGCATTGCCTTTCTTTGGGATTGGAATGAAAACTGACCTTTTCCAGTCCTGTGGCCACTGCTGAGTTTTCCAAATTTGCTGACACATCGAGTGCAGCGCTTTCACAGCATCATCTTTCAGGATTTGAAATAGCTCAATTGGAATTCTATCACCTCCACTTGCTTTGTTTGTAGTGCTGCTTTCTAAGGCCCACTTAACTTCACATTCCAGGATGTCTGGCTGTAGGTCAGTGATCACACCATCGTGATTATCTGGGTCGTGAAGATCTTTTTTGTACAGTTCTTCTGTGTATTTTTGCCACCTCTTCTTAATATCTTCTGCTTCTGTTAGTTCAATACCATTTCTGTCCTTTATCGAGCCCATCTTTGCATGAAATATTCCCTTGGTATCTCTAATTTTCTTGAAGAGATCTCTAGGCTTTCCCATTCTGTTGTTTTCCTCTGTTTCTTTGCATTGATTGCTGAGGAAGGCTTTCTTTTCTCTTCTTGCTGTTCTTGGAATTCTGCATTCAGATGCTAATGTCTTTCCTTTTCTCCTTTGCTTTTGGCTTCTCTTCTTTTCACAGCTATTTGTAAGGCCTCCCCAGACAGCCATTTTGCTTTTTTGCATTTCTTTTCCACAGGGATGGTAGTGAAAAGTAAATCGGTGGCACGAATGAAGAAATGGGATGAAGTTAACTGGGAGGAAACAGAAACAGTTTGGGATTAGGTTTTATTTCAGGAGTCAAGAGTGTCATGAAGCATCACAGGAACAAAAGCAATCTATAGTTGCTTCTATAGGATATTCTTAAATTTGGATTGAGCCCTTCTTTATAGCTCTATTTTAAGACAGATTGCCCTTGAAATGGCAAAGATGACTGCCTAGGTCTACTTACATCCTCCACAAAATGTTAACTAGAAAAAGAGGAAATATTTCCTATTAGTGTTACCAAAAGCTCTGAAAGGTGTCAGAAAAACATGAAATAAAAACACAGCTAATACTGTCAGTAGTCAGAACCCAGGAGAAATGTAGAGGTTAGGTTTTAGATATTAAAGATGGTAGTTGAAAAATTAACATATTTTTGTTGTTATGTTTTTGTCATGAGGCAAGAAGGAAGGAAAACAGATACTGATCAAACACTAGTTAAATCAACTGGATCACAGTTATACAACTAACTAATCTCTAAGGCCTGAAAGTAGGAATGGTCTCAGTGGCCATGCCTGGGTCCTGGGAGGCATGGCCTGTCCAGAGGAGAATGAGAAAGATGCTGCCAGTAAAAGCTGAAAGGGAAGCAGAGATGCAGAAAGCTCAGCCATCTTCTTTGATTCTTCTCAGCGTAATATAAAGGTAATCACTGGTCAGTCTGAGCTAGGCTTTACCTATATAAACTGAGGAGTTAAATACTGAGGAGTTAAATTGTTTTTAATCCCAGTGTAGGTCTCATCTCTTCTTATGTCTTTTTTTATTGTATATGATTAAAATTTATCAATGAGTGGGAATCTCTGTCATGAAACACATTTTAGAAATTCATTTTTAAAAACACAGCATCACAGTTTAACTCATTTGTATCGTCACTAATTATTGCTGAAGCCTAACTAGTTATTTTTGGATAAAGTATTGAATATGCAAATTCAGGCATTCATTCTTCAAGGGCTGCAATTATTCTCATCACTTCAGTAAACATATTAACAAACATTGCATTTGAACACAAATGCATTTGCTTATTAACTTGAAAGCTGCATCCACAACCACAAATTGCTTCTGTGATTAAATTCCTAATTTTCCTGTCAAACCCTAAATAAAGTATTGCCTGTTGATTTAACAAGTGTTTAATGTGGGCATATTTTCAAAACCCAGCCCCAGCTTCTTAAAGAATTTAGTAAATTATTTTGCTTTTTTCTTGGTTTTTCATCAAACTCTAATATGTAGCATTTGTTTTTCTCCAGAATATTGTTTATGTTTCCATTTTTCCTGACCAAACTTTATAAGTTGGTGTAGATACCTTGAAGGATAATACAGTCAACCATGAGATGAATTACATCCTGAGATTATTTTGAAACTACCTGATTGTCACTCAATTTATTGTCACTGAGTTTTGTTAGTTTCGATTTCAAAGGGTGATATTCTCTAACCTTTTATTTCAGAGTTTTAGTGGAAGATCCAAGTTAGGATTTAGTGCCTTATATTAAACTGACAACAAGATATGTCTATGTTTATCTTCATGATTCTCATTCCATACTAGTGTGGTTTTGTGTAAAGAGGTTGCCATATCCAATAATAACTAGTATGGTAAATAAATAATAACTGGATGGTAGTGAAAATAATTATACATTCATTCCCTGTCTTTGAGATATTTATTGATAATATGGATGACCACAGTGAGAGGGATGACTGTATGGAGGCTAGGATGGCTAGGTTAGAGGGTAGAATAAGATTACTTCATTCAGGAAACTTCTGTGAGCACCCAGTATGCTCACCTACCTGTTACAACTGATGGTAGGAATTCAGCAGTGATTGATAGTGTGCCTTATGGTTTGAAAATACCTTTTGACACTTAGAATCTAGGCTTTTTATGTTAATTTACTCATTGTTACATAAACTTTTGTTTGCACACAAACATACACAGAATCTTACACATATTTTGTTCTCTGTATTGGAAGGTAGTGATTCATATACTCCCCATGATTGATGATTCTGTTATTTCTTAGAAGTCACAATTACTGTTTCCATCATTTAAAACTATTAACTCCCAGTTGAAATATCCCCACCTTATGCTTTATACTTAAGATTCAAAACCTGTTAACCCAAGGGCCTGTACAATGTCTTAAAGAAATTGTAGGCCAGTAACAGCTTCCTGTTGTATAGAGTGTGTAACTGAAATTTAGAAATGGACCGATCTAATTCATGCTACCTCAGGTCAGCTGGCAGAGTAAGTGGTCCAGGACTTCTTCTGGAATTGCAACTTCTTCCAGAATCTGAACCTCGAGTTATTGACCTTAATTCACATATAAGTTCCACATCAAGCAGTTAAAGGGGTTGAGAGCCTATTGCTTGAGAATCAGAGTTGTGAAATATGAAAATTAAACCATTTCTCACTTGTGGATTCTAAAAGCAAATCCTAATTCATGTAGAATGAGCGTTTGAACACTGAAAGCTGACAGTGATCTTACAAGATCATTCAAGAGCATTACAAGATGATGAGTATGCAAAGGTACTTAATCTTGTGACATTTACCACTGAACTAAAGCTACAAGGTTAGTCTGCTTCCAGAGCACAGTGTAAATGTTATATGATTGAAATGCTAGTGTACATCACCCCCAGAGCCCCAGAGCTGTCTTCTTTTGCTCCAAATTACTGCATGAAGCTTTTCAGAATGAAATTGGAATATGCAGATTTTACTTTTATGAAGTTTTAAATGATTTCCATATTTCAAAAAGTATTTCATTCTGAGACTTTAAAGTCCTAAGGAACTTCAAAATCCCTTCATAAAAGTAGACATTTTTAACTTTCACAAAGGATTGTGCATGTTCAAAGCTAAAAGGCAGTGTCTGCTTCTGAAAGCTTCCCAAATTTATGACCTAAATGCACCATTTACCTGTTGCTGCCTTACCACTGTGCATGATGTTCACGAACTCTGGACAGTTGGATTACAATTTACTCCAAAGAAATGTAGTCTAATTTGTAGATTTATTAGACACATTCTTTGTGGAAGGAGTATGTTTGTGTGCCTTCAATTTTCCTGATTATTTCTTATACAAAAGATTCTATTGAAAATATTCCGAAATAAATTTCTGTATTAGGAAGTGAAGTGCACTATTTTCTCAGAATAAAATAACACTTGGATGCCCAGGCTCACGGGTTGCTTACACATTGCAGAGTTTAAAAACAACCCTTTTGAATCAACATATTTTTAGCAAGAAGAAAAGCAACCCATGTATAATAAGATATTGAGAAATTTTATATCACCGGGGGATGGGTTCCATTTAATGATGAATAATATTAAGAAGGAGAGACATAATTATATTGCTTTGTTAAAAGAAAATTAACCATCTTCTGAGTATCTCAAGTATATCTTCACTCTGATGAGTTTACTAAAACAAACGCAGTTATAATTTTGTTACAGCAGAAACATATGTACAAGATCAGTTTTGGTCTTTTTGCACAGTAAAATAATTTAGAGATTGTGTGTATATGACAAAGAGTGAGATAACATAAGTAAGAAACATTCATGCATAATGTAAGAAATGTTTTCCATTTTGGCTCTTCAGTCAAAACTGAGAGATATGATAGCTTTTACATCTTAGATGCTTACTGAAATAAGGTGTTTTCCCACATATTTTATGATCTCTTAAATCTTTCCAGCTATTAAATGGACAAGAAGAAGTGCTTCTATATATTTTTATTTATCTTTACAATTTGCCACATAGCCATTGTACCTTTATTTTTCATCAGCTAAACACGAAAACAGAATTTTCAAATGAAGCCATCAGGCACGCTTCATCAGGCCATAAACATTCTAGACTGTGGAGCTGAAACCTTTTTTCCTTGATACACACTGTTCTTTGTAGATAACAAAGCCACAAGTACCATTTGTCATGAGAGTTCTCCATTCAAAAGTGTGTGAAATTAACTGCATTTTTCCTGCTTTGCATGTAGAGGAGTTCTCCTTTCTTCTTCCACAAGCCGTCAAATAACTTAGTAACTAGCAAACTGTTTGCAGCTTAAAAATTCAGCCCACCTACTTGTGATTTACTGTCAGATTTATTCTCTGAAGGTCAAGCCCAGCATGTGTTTTGTCCCACGTTTCACTGACTTCTAAGTCAGGTACAAATGCAGACAAACCATATGTGGAAGACACAGTTCATTCCACCTGAGAAGAGATGACCCAAAGCATTGAATCACACAAGTTGCATTTAACCAGCATACGCTCTATGAGGATAGAAGAAAAGAAAAACAAAGCAAATGGATGGACTTGCAGATTTGGATGGAAAGCCCTCCCATGTTAACACTGGCGCCTGCCTATTTGTTGGATGACTACCATGAGCCACTGGTTTTATATACACTGTTTAAATAAATTGATTGATTGATGGTTGTTGTTGTTCAGTCGCTCAGTTGTGTCTGACTCTTTGCAACCCCATGGACTGCAGCATGCCAGGCTTCCCTGTTCTTTACCATCTCCCAGAGCTTGCTCAAGCTCATTGTCAGCTGTCAGTGATCCCATCCAACCATCTTGTCTTCTGTCATACCCTTCTCCTCCTGCCTTAAGTCTTTCCCAGCATCAGGGTATTTTCTAAAGAGTCAGCTCTTCGAATCAGGTGGCCAAGGTATTGGAGCTTCAGCTTCAGCATCAGTCCTTCCAATGAATATTCAGGGTTGATTTCCTTTAGAATTGACTTGTTTGATCTCCTTGAAGTCCAAGACACTCTCAAGAGTCTTCTCCAACACCACAGTTCAAAAGCATCCATTCTTTGGTGCTCAGCTATTTTTATAGTCCAACTCTCACATCCATTCATGGCTACTGGAGAAATCATAGATTTGGCTATATGGGGCTTTGTTGGCAAAGTAATGTCTCTGCTCTTTAATATGCTATCTAGGTTTGTTATAGCTTTTCTTCCAAGGAGCAGGCATCTTTTAATTTCATGGCCGCAGTCACCATCTGCAGTGATTTGGGAGACCAAGAAAATAAAGTCTATCACTGTTTCCATGGTTTCCTCTTCTATTCGCCATGAAGTGATGGGACTGGATGCCATAATCTTCGTTTTCTGAATGTTGAGTTTTAAGGCAGCTTTTTCAGTCTCCTCTTTCACCTTTATCAAGAGGCCCTTTAGTTCCTCTTCCCTTTCTAACATAAGGATGGTGTCATCTGAATATCTGAGGTTATTGGAATTTCTCCTAGCAATCTTGATTCCAGCTTGTGCTTCATCCACCCTGGCATTTTGCATAATGTACTCTGCATATAAGTTAAATAAGCAGGTTGACAATATACAGCCTTTACATACTCCTTTCCCAATTTGGAACCAGTCTGTTGTTCCATGTCCCATTCTAACTGTAACTTCTTGACCTGCATAGAGATTTCTCAGGACGCAGGTAAGGTTGTCTGGTATTCCCATGTCTTTAAGAATTTTCCACAATTTGTTGTGATCCACGCACTCAAGGGCTTAAGCATAGTCAATGAAGCAGAAGTAGATGTTTTTGTGGAATTCTCTTACTTTTTCTACAATTGAACGGATGTCGGCAATTTGATCTCTGGTTCCTCTTCCTTTTCTAAATCCAGTTTGAGCATCTGGACAGTCTCAGTTCATGTATTGTTGAAGCCTAGCTTGGAGAATTTTGAGCATTACTTTTCAAGCTTGTGAAATGAGGGCAATTGTGTGGCAGTATGAACGTTCTTTGGCATTGCCTTTCTTTGAGATGCCAATGAAAAGTGACCTATTCCAGTCCTGTGGCCACTGATGAGTTTTCCATAATTGCTGGCATAGTGAGTGCAGCACTTTCACAGCATCGTCTTTTAGGATTTGAAATAGCTCAGCTGTAATTCCATCACCTCCACTAGCTGTTGGTAGTGATGCTTCCTAGGGTGCAGTTGACTTTGCATTCCAAGATATCTGGCTCTTGGTGAGTGATCACACCATCATGGTTATCTGGGTCATGAAGATCTTTTTTGTATAGTTTCTGTGTATTCTTGTCACCTCTTATTAATATCTTCTGCTTCTGTTAGGTCCATACTGTTTCTGTCCTTTATTGTGCCTATCATTGCATGAAATATTCCCTTGGTATCTCTAATTTTCTTGAAGAGATCTCTAATCTGTCCCATTCTATTGTTTTCCTCTATTTCTTTTCATTGATCACTTAGGAATGTTTTCTTATGTCTGCTTGCTATTCTTTGGAACTGTGCCTTCAGATGGGTATATCTTTCCTTTTTTCCTTCACCTTTGTTTTACTTCTTTTCTCAGCGGTTTGTAATTAAATTGATAGAACAACCATGTGGGGAAGATGATACTGTCTTCATTTTACATGTTGAAATCTTAGGTTTAATGGAGTTTGGTTAATTGCTCATGGTCACACAATGAGTTCAACCCATAAACCAAGGAGCACTTGGTTATGAATCTCATTTCTGTTCATTCTGCTGTTAATGGTAGGGTTGGATAGAGACTGGGCTAGACACGGGGGGAGGGACAGGAACTGAGAAACAGAAAAACGGCTTCTCGCACAGTGTAAGCTCCATGAAGGAGCTTTTTCACCCCTTCCTTAGAGCCTGGACACATAGGCACTCAGAGGTGGCTCAGATGGTAAAGAATCTGCTTGCATTGTGGGAGACCTGGGTTTAATCCTTGGGTCTAGAAGATCCCCTGGAGAAGGGAATGGCAACCCACTCCAGTACTTTTGCCTAGAGAATCCCAGGGACAGAGGAATCTGGTGGGCTACAGTTCATGGGGTCACAAAGAGTGGGACACGACTGAGCAACTAACACTTTTCTCTTACCTTTCAAATATTTTTTTGCCAAGAAAGGATGAAGGGATGAAGGGAGAGAGGGAAGAAGGGTAGAATGAAGAAGGAAAGAAGGAAGGAGGGTTGATTTTTCTAATAAGAGTTCTTGAAAATGGAATGGGATAAATCAAGATTGGGTAACTCTTATCTATGTCCCTCATAGGCCGTCCATGGTTACTTCTTGGGGATATTATAGACCAGTTCTTCCAAACTGGAATGGGCCTATTAAACACTGGCAACTCTCACTAGGATGCCATTTTCTGGTTTAGTAGACCTGGATAGAGTCTAAGATTCTGCATTTAAAGCATACTCTTGGATGATAATTAGGGTGCTCATGACCATCTGCAGACCACCTTGTATATCAAGAGTGCAGAGTATTAAGAAAGAATGTGGATGAACAGTTTTCCTTAATTTCCTTTTCTGAGTTTCCATAGTTCTAGGATTTGGGCAGGAATCAAATGAAGAAGAGGTAATAGGTGTTTACAGTCCCACTTCAAAATTCTAGGGGCAGGATTAAAGTCCGAATAGAAGAAAGTAATCTAAAAGACACATGCAAATATAGACTTGCCTTGGGAAGGATCATAAGGGAGTTACTGTACAAGCCAAGCAAAATCAAACCAATAGCAAAAATCTGCCACAAATGAGAAAGCAGTTATGGCGTTTTTCTATTTCTTTAACATTTTGTTCTTTTCAGCTCAATAGAAAAGACTTGAGGCCTCCAGATTTTCCTCTTAATTTCAGAATGTTGCTTTAAACCTAGGAGTCTTGTATGTGAATACAGAAAAAAAAAATCAAGGAAGTCTTAATTTTTAAGTTGAGCAAATGATACAATACTACTTTGATCAATAGAAACTAAACTTTTAAATTTATTCATTTCTTAGCATTAATTTTTTTTTAAATGTCCTGCTCTTTCAGGTATAGAAAATGATACAAACACAGAGGCAAGTATAATGATGAATACCACATAAAAACACTATTTGGTTTAGAAAATCAAACCTAAAAAGCTCAATTTCCAGTGTTTGCCCTGTAACCTCTTCACACTTTTCCCTCCGTGAAAACTCTAAAATACCTTAAACTTGAAGTGTTTTGTTTTTATACATTTAAAAACATGTTTAATACTTCCTTAATATTACTTTATATCTTTAAATACTTTATATACATAATATTGAACTGCATTTTGCAAAAAAGTTTTCACCTTTGTAAGGCTTTTCTATGTTTACAAAATCTCATACATTTTTCACAGCTATGTGATATTTCCTTTAACTTCATGCACTTTTATTTGTGATAAAGTTCACATTTCACAATACTTTATGTGCTTTGACAATGCTACTATTTCCAGGTTAAACATTTTGTGTATTAATACAGTTTGTATATGACCCGTGACATGGTTAAAAATCTCTGGGCCAGAATTCAAATGGATAGTAGTTCTGATCTGTAATTAAGAGTTTGGAGAAAGTTGACAACAGCTCACTAAGCTGTTTTATTGAAATTCTCATCTGTGAAATGGGTGTTTTATTACCCATTTTCTGAAAGTTATTATAAAGAGGAATTGAGATGATTGTTGCCATATTACCCTTAAATTTATAGACCCGATACCAGTGTAATTTTCTTATAAAATCAAGCCTTCTGGCAGGTCGATGGCTTTGTACAATGGATGTGCTCTTGAGATTGCGGGGTATTTAATGAGTTTTTAAACGTAATGTCTACTTTTTACTTTGATGTGTCTGGTGTGCTGACTGTTTAAAAAAATTCTGGTTTTTCTGTTTAAAAACTCTTATTTAAAAACCAACTACTTTGTTTTTCTCTTTTGGCTTCCCATTGATAAATACGGCTCTCAGGTTAGTGCCTTTACCGTTTCCGACCCTCTGGGTGGCATTTAGGGTCTTGTACCACAGTGTACCATTTAGTAAATAGCTCTGTGATGGCTTAGACGAGCCGAAGGTGCCTTGGGGACAGGTTTTTACCCAGACAAATTGAAATGGATGGTTGAACACTTACCCAATTAATTTATTAAATGTGCTCAGTCAGTCTGGGTAAATCAAAGAAATGTGCTTCCCCCTCCTCCATCGGCAGCGTGAGACTGGCCTGAAGTGTATGAGATAATTACCTCAACTTTCTACTTCATCTTTGCCTATGCAGACCTAGACTAATTTTCCCCCTAGTGAACAAACTAAATTATTTTCTCCTCTTCAGAAAATCTTGAAAACTTTCACTTTTAGATACTACTCTATTGTGCTTTCTACTATAATTTAACCTTTTGTTTCTGTTTTTTTTTTTTTTTTTAAACTGGGGCATCTTTGATTTCCAGTTATATAACAATTGAATGATATATTTGTCCCCTTTCATTCATAAGAGAGCTGATGTTTAAAGTAGATTCTCTATAATGTAGGTTTTTTTTTTTTTTTAATTATACTAAGGGAGAAATCCTGGACATTTGTTTTACAGATGGCAGCTGAATGGAAGCGATATTGATTTGAGTATGGAGTATCGTTATAAGCTGATAAGAGGAAATCTTGTGGTTATTAACCCCAACAGAAATTGGGATACAGGAAATTATCAATGCTTTGCCACAAATTCAGTCGGGACAATTGTCAGCAGAGAAGCTAAGCTCCAGTTTGCCTGTAAGTGTATGTTTACACATGTAACAAATCCAACATTTAAAAACATATAACTGACTTTGTGTGGTCATTTTGGATTTCAGAAACAGTATGAGGATTTTTATTAATTAAGGAAATAGGCTGAGAAATTAATTCAATGTTTTTTATCTCTATATACTGTACAAAGCAGAGTTTAAAGTGTGTGTGTGTGTGTATGAATGTGGTGTGTGTGTGCATGCCTGTTTTCTGTTTGACTGTTTTGTAAGGATTCTGCTTAAGGGAGGAAAAATAATCTAGTTAAGGATGTGTTTACTCATTAGTTACTCTGTGCTTTGTACTATGTTAGAACTAAAAAGAGTATGAACAAATTGTCAGTCATGACCTTTGCTCTGGCAGAACATTGAAATTAGAAAATTACATCTAACAAATCTGAAAATATAAAGGAACAAAGACAGTGAGAAAGAAAAGAATGTAACATATCTTTGACCTCCATGGCAGTTTTGGCCAGCTCACGATGACCTTCAGTGCAACCCCCATGAGGTCTGGCTCTGGAGACAAAGTCTGTACCATGTTAATTGGACCAGGGTGAACCCATGTCCCATCCTGAGGAAATCACATGCTCTTTAGCTGGGAATTTAGAATTGAGACCAGAGACCTAATTTAGTCTTTATCTTCCTGATGCATATTTAGACCATTTTCTACTTTTTCTTTCTTTTTACTAGTCTGTCTTCCTTTGTTTTTGCCATGCTTCGTATATAATGCATATCATCATTACCTTGGTTCTGAGATTTCTTTTAGTTCTTTACACCTCAGTTATTCCGAAATTAGAATGCAGATGTTCTAATAATGTGGTAGTAGTCTTCCCCCACTGCCACAAGCCATTAATAAATTGATGATGTGTCATTTAATGCATGGCTTATTCTTTTGCTGTTTTTATAATGGCAGTGGTTGGTTTTATTCCTGCCATTATATTCTGTGTGTTCTTTTTTTCATACTTCTTGCTCTTTCACTTCTTTCATTTTCAGCTTTTTCTCTCTTTGAATATATATATATATATATATATATATATATTTTTTTTTTTTACCTGTATCTTCCCTGGGAATTTTGATAGCTTTCAGGAGACCCTGCTTCAATTCTTGGGTCAGGAAAATCCTCTGAAGAGGGGATAGGCTACCCACTCCAGTATTCTTCAGCTTCCCTGGTGGCTTAGTTGGTAGAGAATCCACCCACAATGTGGGAGACCTGGGTTTGATCCCTGGGTTGGGAAGATCCCCTGGAGGAGGGCATGGCAACCCACTCCAGTGATCTTGTCTGGAGAATCCCCATGTACAGAGGAGCCTGGCAGGCTGTAGTCCATGGGGTTGCAAATAGTTGAACACTGAGTTATTAAACACAGCATAGCATATGTATATATACATACATACATATATATATGTATATACACGTATATATATTTAATTTTCCAGCATGTAGCTTCGTTTAGATCTCTTAATTTGCTTTGCTTAGAACTTGAAAATTTATTTTGTTATACTTACACATCCCATAAAGAATTTAGGAAACTTTTGTGTCTCTATTTGTTTTATGTTTGATTTATTTATATTCTTAAAAGGGTAGAAAGGGATTATTTTTGTCTTATTTCTTGAAATACTTTTTATTTCAGGTTGTTCTTTCCTATGAATTTCTGTTTCTGATTTATTGAAGTCACATCTGTTTGCTTGTATTATTCTGAAGATACAGTCAGTTCTCTAAAATGCCATTTTGGCTCTTATAGGCAGTCTTTCTTCCTACTTCCATTTGGTCCTCCCATTTTTATGCTTAAAACTTTTAATAGGTTAGAAAGCAAATTTTGTCCAAAGTCAGCCTTTATACACACATGTCAGTTGATTACTCTGAATTTGCAGAGGTCAGATGCACTTCTCTGATCTACAGGGGAAGGTGCAGTTTCCAGTCTTAATTTTGTATTGCCAGGAGTCTTTCACAAAATACATTATTTCTTCTAACTGTATTTAAGTAGGGTCTTCCTTGGTAGCTCAGCTGGTAAAGAATCCGCCTGTAATACAGGAGACTCCCGTTTGATTCCTGGGTCAAGAAGATCCGCTGGAGAAGGAATAGCCTATCCACTCCAGTATTTTTGGGCTTCCCTGGTGGCTCAGCTGGTAAAGAATCAGCCTGCAATGTGGGAGACCTGGGTCCATTCCCTGGGTTGGGTAGATTCCCTTGAGAAGGGAACAGCTACCCACTCCAGTATTCCGTCCTGGAGGATTCCATGGACTATCCCTGGGGTCACAAAAGAGACACGGAGTGACTTTCACATATTTAAGTATATTTCTTAATGCATATAGAAATACTGGAGTATATTTTTACTGCATGCTATACTTTTCTAATATCTGAAAAAGTATTATTAACTTACAAGTTTTTCCTTAGTCTTTTCTTCCAATATCTGACAAAGTATCATTTACTTACAAGTTTTTCCTCAGTCTATTCTTCCTGGAGAATGTAACTTGTTTGGAAATACTTCTGAAAATATATCATGCCTCTTGAAGTCTGCCCCTACTTCATGGCCAGTAATTTATAGGCAAAGTGGGATAAAGTTGTTGATCCTGGGATTTTATTTTACCCCAGTTAGAAGCTAATAAGCTAGCCTGTTGCTCTTTTATGGATGCTACCAGAAGACATGATTTCCTGGGTCAGTAACAGAGAGGTTTATTACTCACCACATAGCAAGCTCCGTGCTTCAATTCCCCTTGCCCCCAGGTCCCACAGAGGTGATAGGATTTAGCCAGGATGGATGCTGCATTCTAGGAGGAGCATTAAGATTAGGGAATCCACCTCTTTTACAGCAAGCAGTAAGCAAGCCTGCTTTTCCTAGAGGGAGAGCTTGTCTTATCCCTCCTGGTTGCTCTCTGAAAATATATTCATGAGAAATGGGCCTGGTAAAGAATGATTAGGCCTTTCATTCTTGGCAAACCCAGAAAATCTTAAAAGGAAGCAAGAACACATGGAGCGGATTGCTTCTCCCAACTAAGTTTTTCTATTTTTCACTTGGTACTACTGTCCTTGAGTTTCTCTTTTGGGTGCATCCCGTCAGGATAAGTGTGGGGAGTAAGGTACAGAATACCTTCCTACTTCTGTTGTGATTTCTTGCTTTCATAAAGAAAACCCAGAATGTAGCATTTAGTCCGTTGGGTTTCCCTGCAGTTTATCCTCATCTGCCTCATGAGTTTTATTTTCTCATGTGCTTGGCATGTGATTGCTTTTGTGGTTTTTGACATACAGTGATATTCTTTAGTCTTGTTTGCTTTGTAATTTTTTTTGATGGTTTCACATGTGGTTTTTGGAAATTATGAAGAGCAATATTGGGTATTCTTAGCCCATGCCTAATTGAGCTAAGAAGATAAAAATGAAAAAAATTTTTTTTTAATTTCTCAACCTAAGGTACAGGCTGAGATACAGGTTTCTGGTAAAGAAGCCAAAGAAGGTGGCAAAAAGTGGAAAGTATTTAATACATCAGAGTTCCAAGTTACAAGGCATTAGAAAGCATTGCTTTCACTTGGAGGCCTTGAAGGGATGTAATACATGGACTGAAAGAAGGGGTTAATAAGGAGACTTGTATTCCTCCAGGTATATCCTTCTAGGTGCTCATGACTACAGGGGAGCCGTGACTGGTTTTGTCACAGGTAAACAATTAATGAAGTGTTGTTGTTGAAAAATGTTCTAATTGTTCTATGTTTGCAAACTTAGTAATACTTCTTTGTTTCTGTCAGCCATGGAAAAATACATTCAAAATGTTCTTTGTGGAGAAATGAATAAATAACATCTTCAATGCACCACTTTTAACACTGATGAAAATGCAATGAAATTTTATCTTACTGTTCAAGATGCTTAAAAATAGTATTTATAATTAAATGAAGGTGAAAAGCTCATTCATAGTTTAAGCTGTCTGCTTTGTGTAAGCATTCTTTATCCCTTTTAACAGATGCTTTGTGGAATAATCACAAAATTTAGAGAGGGGAAAAATACATGAAGTAATGCAGTGTTTGAATTGTAGACATTTTCTTAGTGATTTGCTGTTATGTTGCATGTGTGTGATTTTTGAAGCCTTTAAAATGTGTTTCCAGGTGTTTTTGACAGAATTTGAATTCCAACCACAAAATGTTAGGACAGTACCTCCAAAACTACAAATATCTTTGCTTTGTTGACAATTAGTTTTACTTCTCTTACTCTTGAATTTCCTGACATTCTTTGTTAAAATGTTTTCATTTTACCTATTTTAAGGTGTAATACATTTTAATCATGAATTATATTAGACATGAAAATGGTATGGAGAAAAGTATAAAGAATGCCTGTGTAGCTACCACTTATCTTAAGATTTAAAAATTCAGAGTACAATTAAACTTACCTGGTAACTCACCTTGATGACATTTCCTTCTCTCTTAAGCTTCCTCTGAATAGGTGGTCACTGTTCTGAATTATATGTTTTTTTTTTTTATTGTTTGAATAAATATGTATGTGTTTCTAAGCAACAGATAAAATTTTTACCTTTTTAATTTCTAAACTTTTATGTAATGACGTCAAGCAGCATTCTTATATCTACACTACTTTTCACATGAGCATTATATTTGTGAATATCTGTTGATATTTGTCAACATTTGTTATTGTTCTGTATTTTAAATTGTGCAAATCTATTGAATACAAAATTGTATTTCACTTTTCAGTTTCCATTTTTATTTTTTAAATAAAATGTGATTTTGGTTTTAATTTGCATTTCTATCTCAGGGACGGGGGAGCCTGGTGGGCTGACGTCTATGGGGTCACACAGAGTCGGACACGACTGAAGTGACTTAGCAGTAGCAGCAAGTTCATTTTCAGATATTTGTTGACCACGTTTATGTTTCTGTTATCTAGATACTTTTTCACTGTATGGTAGTCTTTTTTGTTTTTAAACTTAAGAGTTCTTTGTATAGTTTGGATTAATCCTTTGCCAGTTATATATGTTTCTCCATTTTAGTGGCTAGGTTTTTTATTTTTCCTTGATGCTGTCAAATGATGAGCAGATGTTCTTAATTTTACATTAAAGTATTGATTTTTTTTATAGCTCATGTTCTCTCATGAATCGTTTAAATTTTTTTTCTTCCTTACCGTGAAATGGTAAAAACATTTTCTTAAATGTACTTATAAACGTTTAATATTCTCCTCTTTGCATTTAAGTCTTTAATTACCTAGAATTGGTTTTGTATATCTTGTGAAGTAGATTTACTTGTTTATTTTATTTCAGAGGGGAATCAACTCTACGTGCTCAGTTGATGGCAATTCTTAACCAACTGTAAAGCAACGTGTGGTCATGTCTCTGGCTTTTTTGGAATTTTGTGTCTGGAAAATCGTATTATTTGAAAATAGTGTGAGTTTTTGGCTCCTTTTATAGCTTTTATATGAGTGCACTTTCTCTCACCCAGTACAGTGTTGAATAGGTATATTGAGCATGAATATCCCTGTCTTGCTCTTGATTTTCAAGAGTGAATAAGGTTAACATTTCACCATTTGGTATGATGGTTACTCTAGATTTCATAGGTACTCTTTATCAAGTTAAGGCAGTTCTTCTCTGCTAGTTTTTAATCAGGAATTCTTTATTATTGTAAATGCTTTTCCTACATTTACTGAGATAGTCATTCTATTTTTCTCCTTTAACCTATTAATACAGTGAACCATTTTTAGTATTAACCAGCCTTCTAGTCCTGGGTTAGTTTCAGATTGGCTTTTATGTTTTTTAATACTTGGATGTTATTATCTGTAAGTATTTTGTTTAGTATTTTGCACATATATCAATATAGGAGATTTTCTTTCCTTCTCTCATACTGTACTTTTTTGGCTTCAGTATCAAAGTCATTTGTCTCTATAAATGAATAGACGATTACTTCTTATTTTATATTCCCTATAAGATTTTAAAAATATTGGAATTATCTACTTCTTGAATAAAAAGTAAAACATACAAATAAAACTAACTGGGCCTGGAGCTCTCATTCAGGAAATATTTTAACTATTGATGAAATCATTTGAATAGTTGTAGGACCAGCATACTATCTCTTTCTTTGTGGTATGTTGTGTTTTTTCTTCTAGGAATTATATCCATTTGGTTTTTGTTTTCTAATGAATTGCCCAAAAGTTGTTTCGAAGCATCTTCTCAATCTTCTTGTCTGTGCTTTATCAATAGATACATTCCCTATTTCATTCTAAGTATTATTTTAGTATCTTACCTTTCAGAATTTAATGTTATTCCTTGCTTTTGAATTTTTATACTATATTTCATTCATTTCACTCAATTTTTTACTGTTCTTTCCAACTTCTTGGATTATTTGACTGTTCTTTTCTTAATCCCTTAAATTGTGTAGTTAACTCCTTACATTCCTACCTTTCTTCTGTTCTAATTTAAATATGTATGACTTTAAATTTTCTCAAAAGCACAGCTTTAGCTGTAAACCAGTGTTCTGACTTGTAGCATATTTATTGGTTCAGTTTTATGGCTTCTCTGGTGGCTCAGACAGCAAAGAATCTGCCTACAATGTGTGATACCTGGATTCAATCCATGGGTTAGAAGGATCCCCTGGAGAAGGGAATGGCAACCCACTCCAGTATTCTTGCCATGAACAGAGGTGCCTGGGGAGCTACAGTCTCTGGGGTTACAAAGAGTTGGACATGACTGAGCAACTAACACTTTTCACACTGTCTATAAATTTTATGATTTCATTATTACTTTCTCTTGGATCCATGAATTGTCAGATGTGTGTTTTAAAATTTCCAAACATATGGAATTTTTCTAGTCATCTTTGGTTACTGATTTCTAACCTAGTGGCCTATTGACAAGAGAAGTGTCTTCCTTATGTTCTTTGAGTTAAAGTCCGCAATTGTATTCAA
>NW_011495035.1:5484015-5505168 GCF_000754665.1 Bison bison bison | reverse complement strand
TATATCATTAATGATGCTTTATCTAATTAATCTATCAGTTTCTCTCACAGTGATGGTAGATTTCTGTTTATCCTGATATTTCAGATTATTTTGCTTTTTTTAATTAATAAATTATTGATGTATGAAAGTTTAGAATGGGTATATTTTTGGTCAGTATGAGGTGACCCACTATCTCTAATAAAGCATTTAATAGATAAGTGGTGACCCACTTATCTCTAATAAGGCATTTGCCTTATAGTTTAAATATTAACGTATTAATACAGAAATGTTAATATTTGTGTTCTTTCCTTGGACTGATTGAGAATTTATTTTTCCTTCAGTAACATCAAATGTTATATACTCTACTTATTTTCTTATAATAATCACCCTAGAAAATTTACTAGACATATTTAACAAATTCTAAACTTAATGTCTCCAACAATAGAAAAATTTCCAATATTTTAAACTGTATTTCCCTCCTCCTGGATATTATATTAATATTATTGTTGTCCAGTAGTTTAGTCAAAATTTTTAACACCATTAATTAGATATTATTGCTACTGTTCCTTTTATTTTCTAGTTTTTCTTTTATATCTGAAATAATATAAGTCTATGCAAACTTCTACATAGTTTGGGAGTTTCCTGCTTGTTTTCAAGGAAAATGTTAGACTTCTGCTCACATCCTTTTTATTTCTCCTTTCCTAGAGAGAACAACTTTCAACTTTTTGATTGGCTCTTATTTACTTTCAACTTTTTGATTGGCTCTTGAAATAATTTGCTTATTTGCTACCTCTTGATTTTTTCAATTTTAAGTATTACTGTTGACCATCAAATTTGGTAGCTGATGCTTTAATGCTTTCATACCACTACCTTGCCACCACAGAAATGTAAGGTTGCCTTTCTATGAGGTTTATGAAAATAACAGCATTTTAAAATGCATAGCTTATACAAAAACACAAAAATTAAAAATAGGGAAATCCACATTATATTCCATTCACTGTACTTTGATTGGATAGAGTGATGACAAGCCCATTCTTCAACCCAATCCCCATTCAAACCTCCACAGAGAATAAACATTTCACCTGCCTCAAGTTTCCAGTGGTTAACATTTGAACATGTATTAATTCAGGGCATTTTATTACAGGCGTTTATTGGGTCAGAATTTGAATTAGGTCAATATTCAGTGTTTATATTACTCTGAATTTATAAATGATATTCAGAGCTGACTTTTATAGCACACTATAATTATGATTGTTTTTCCTTCCATGCATAATTATTTTCCTTCAAATTAGTAATCTTACTTTTTAATTTTCCATTTTGCTATGGTCTTATATTTATGTCTGGAGAAGGAAATGGAAACCCACTCCAGTATTCTTGCTTGGAAAATCCCATGGACTCGGGAACCTGGCAGGCTACAGTCCATAGGGTCACAAGAGTTGGACACGACTTAGAGACTAGAGAGAGAGAGAGACTTACATCAGCCAAAATTTTGACCAGTTTTCTGAATCTCTTCTCAAATTTTTGAGAGGTGTCCAGTATTCTATTTTACCTTCTTGGAGAAATCTTTTTTTGGAGGTTTCAGGGTGCTCCCATTTGGATTTGGTTTTCCTGCACATTAGGGGCAAGGCTGTATTTCCAGGATCTTCCTTCAGCTATAATCCTGTTCTTGGTGTTCAGTGTCTAAGAGCACCATGTCCTCAAGTTTCTCAAGAAAGGATGAAGGATAGCTGTGATTGTTCTGGAGTGTATGTTCTAAAAGTTATTATACTGACATGCTTGGTTGAGAGACAGTCCAAACGCCCCCTTGGATGATGAAAGGCTCCATTGGCATTTGGAAGCCTGATGGGAGAAGAGGCCTAAGAGACTGCAGCATCCAGTGTGTGTACATATATATTTCCTTAAGCCGCCTGTTTCCTCACAAGATCCTCTACAAAATCTGCTGAGTGACCTGTTGGCATCCTATGTTTTACCGTCTCTAGAGAGTTAAGCCTCCTCTGACCTGATGTGGAGTGATATGTAGGTGGGACAGGGAAGCTGAGTACCTGGCAATTGCTTAAAATTCCAACTTTACTACTTCCTCCCATTCCTTTCCTCACTGTAAGTTTAAAGACATCTTTCTCTGTTATGTCGAACCCTCAACACCATCACTTCTACTTTCTAGTTTCCAAAATTTTATTGCACTTTGCTCTTCTATTGCTTGTTTTTGTTGAGTTTATACCTTCAAAAAATACCTTTACTGCACTTACATCTTAACGTTGGGGAATCTCTCGAGGAATGGAGAAAGTACAGATGTGTGTGTTTGCCCTAGGAGACTTATTCTTATTTCATATTAGTTTTTTTTTTTTTTTTTTTAGATTTACCCACATTTATCATTTCCTTTGTGCACCATCATTCATGCATCTATGACTTTTTATTTTCTAGAAGTTCATTTTGTGAGTTTCCATTGATGGTCAGTACTCTTTTGTTTTTCTTCTCTTCCCTCTTTTGGTCTTCAGAGAGTGTGTTACTTGCCCTTATTCTTCCAAAAATAATTCTGCTATAAAATGTAATTTTAAAGGTGCAGAGACTGGAGCCAGGCTGTGTGGATTCAAATCCTTCCTCTTAGCGGCCATGTAACTTTGGACAAATATTGAACCTATTTTTCCAACTTTTCAACTGTAAATCAAAGATAACAGTAGAATTTACTTCATCAGGTGTGAGGGTTAAACGAGCTACAATATTGTTAAGCATCTGGAGCAGTGCCTGGCACGCAGTGCCTGCTGTTCAAAGATAAGCTATTATCATATTTAGACAATTCTAGGTTATGATTCCCAGATCTTGAAATACATGTCTTATGGTAACTGATGATTTCATAGCTGTTATCTCTTCCAGTTTTGTTTGTCTGCTCCTTACTCCTTTTGGTTTTCCTTTATAAGTGTATATTGAAATTTCTCATTTCACCATGTCTGTTAACCTGTCTTTCATGTTTTCTATCTCTGCTTACTTAGTTCTTATCTTCAGTTCACTAATCTTTGTTCTCTGCCTAATTTACTATTAAACTGTCCTTTGAGTTTTAATTTCAGTGGTTATGTTTTTCTTGTCTAGACTTTCTGTCTGATTGTTTTCCATATGTTTCTGTTCTCTCCTTAGAGCATCCTGTTTTTTCTGAGGATTTGACGCCCATCTTCATTTTTTTATTACTTCAATTGTTTAAAGTTCATTTAGGTGTTCTTTCGTTATGTTGTTCTGTAAGCTCAGGATATCATTGATGTTAACCTGTGATTTGTTGATCTGTTCACTCTCATTTGTAGAACATATTACCATTTTTGTAATGTTTGATGTGAATCTGATCTTTAGGAGAATTTCCCCTCCCATGTCAACATGAGATTGTTCTTAACCTTGGTTGAAGAAGTGTCCATACCCAACAGCTTTTGTGGGTTTCCCCAGGAACCAGGGATATAACCAGCCTGGAGACTGTATTATGTTAATGTATTGGCTCAATGTAGCCTACCATCTATAGTCACTTTTTCTTATCACTCACCTGTAAAAATGAATTTGTAGATACTGCAGCATCACTTTTAGGAAAAGTAGGGTTGGCGGGTTCCTGCAAACCTTGGGCCGTATGGTTTTCATCCACCATTCAATACATAACCTTGTTTTATGGATATTTCTGTTTAAAGGCATCTTATGTAATAAACATTGTTGGTTTGCTAACATTAACCTCATGGTCAGGAACCCTGTAACTCAAGCCTGAACAAAACTCTCCTAACATGGGTTTTTCTTCATAAGACCAGCACGGCCTCCTTGTGCTTGAGATTAGATAACATTTCAGCATTATGCTTTAGTTCCAATTTAAAAAGCAGAGTCAACAGAAAGCACAAAGATGCCAAAAAAAAAAAAAGGCACTAAGTGTGTAGGAAAAAGGACCCTTTTTTACAGTTAGAGTAAAGAAGGTAAACTGAAGCAAGGCAGAAAGCATTGCTGCCTTCCACCTCAGCTGGAAACGTGCACCTGGAGTGATTCAGATTTTTCACCACTTTGAGCATATCTGAGAGTGACCACAAAAGTGCACAAATACTGATTAAGGCTTTACAAATACATTTTAGGGAGCAGGTGAATTCACAAATATGAAATCCACAAATGAGGGTCTATTATATGTAAAATGCATATGAAATCCTGAATCATGTGAGATATATGCCCCCAATCATGAATTCTTCATTGAAGTGGCCGCTCCCTCCAAGTCTCCCACCTCACTGCAACCTCACTCCAAAAAGTAAATGAAGGATAGACTAACTCCCTAGCCTTCTCTCTAAGTTTGTGGGTGGGTTTACGCATGAGTGCAGCCCTTAAAGCACGAATGTGTGTTCAGCTGCTCAGTTGTGTCCAATTCTCTGCAATCCCATGAACTGTAGCCCACCAGGCTTTGCTGTCCATGGAATTTCCCAGGCAAGAATCCTGGTGAGGGTTGCTATTTCCTCCTGAAGGAGGTTTTCCTGACCCAGGGATAAAACTTGCATCTCCTGCATTGACAGGCATATTCTTTACCACTGAGCCACCTTGGAAACCCAGCTATGTCTGAAAGGACTCCTTTTCAAATATCCAGCTCCTGAGCCCAGGACCTCCTCATCTCCTGTTTCCTCAAGGGCAATTAAACCTACGCTATCAGATTGCCCAGACTGATCTCCCATTCCCCACACCTTGACAGCTGCCCTGGCTGTCACAGCCTAGGCTCTAGAATTAATCATTCTGCTTTGCAGCTTACTTTGTTTGCTCAGCTTTACATTCAACTAAATTTTTGTTGTCTTTTAACCAGCATTGCAAAGCAATTTTTGGAACTCAAAATCTCCTACCATTTTTTTGTGCTTCTTTATATTTCTATTCAGTTGGATTACTTAGGAAGATAATGTTCATGAGTGAAGCCATCTTTGTGTAAGCATTAAGGATAGTGAGATCTGGAATGGATTAGAGGCCATGACATGCTCTTCCTATAGGGGTGCTCACTGTGCAGCCATCCAGTCTTTTGTAAATAATGGATTCTGGGTTATTCTGAAAAGCGATCAGATTTTCACTCATTTGCTATTAATGAGTGAAATAATGAATGAAATAATGAATGAACTATTCATGATTTCATGAGTGAATTAATGAGTGAAATAATGAGTGAGAAATGCAGAAACAGTGTTACTGTTGGGGTGCAGCCCACAGGTCTACAAATCCTGTGTTTGCCCAGATTCAAGACCCAAGAAAGAGCCCGGAGTCAGTGACAGAGACATCAGTAGTTTACTGGATGGGGAATCTGACATGTCTGAAACAAAGTCCTGAAGTGATACCCCGCAATCTTCTGCAGAAGGCAGGCAGGACTTGGTGGGAGTCTTTACTCCTGGAGAGAAGAGGAGATTGCCAGTTAGAGGGGAAATTGATGCCAGGTTGGCTTTTCGGTCACCAGGGAGACTAGCATAAGAGCAAGCCCCTCACCACTTCTTTGATAAGTACAATCTCTAGCTGGGGCCTGGGCCAGAAAGGTCAGTCAGGAGGATGTAGGAGAATCAGGTACTGGTGGAGCTGGGTCTGTACAGAGAGCAGGAGAATAGCCTGACCATACAGTTACCAAAGCTGATCACTTTTCAGAATAACCCAGAATCCATTATTTACATACAGTGTTTTGACCTTTTACATATTAGAGACTAAGTTTAATTTTTATGAAAACACTGCATGGGTCAACCCTATCTGCAGCAGACAAGTGAAAGTCAAATATAGCCCAGGGGTTGTCATTAATGACTTCCAACCTAGATGTTGAGAACAGATGCTCTCAACACATAAAAAATGTTACACTGGATTATGAAATGTTCTTACCTCTGTCTCTTAAGAAGATATTTAAGAGCTCATTTCTTCAGCCCAAAGCTTCTTTTTTCCTTTTTTATTCCCTTTTAACTTCTGTCCATTTGCAATCTTTGTATAAAACATAAATTGACTATATTCCGACTACAAAAGTTTACTTCTTCCTCTTTAAAAACACATAGAGACTTAGAAAAGTAAATGTGAAGAAAGATTAAAGAAGTGCAAAAATTTTGAAGGATGAATCCCAGAGTGGCTGGCTGTATCTGAAAAGAAAAATTACTAAAGACTAATTAGCTAAAATTGTTCTGTTATAATTAGTAGGAGCTTAGTTTGCTGTGAGTTACAGGCAGTGCTATTTCTCGTAACTAAAAGTGAAGCTAAAAAAATAAATTTCATCTTTGAACATAAAGACTTTGATGAAGTTCAAAGCTACTTTGCTCTGATGGTTTAACAACAAGTTAAATTTCAAACAAAAGGCTGTAACTTTATCAGTAGTCTGTTCATTCTCTCTGAATTTGAAAAGCAAGTGTTTTAGTCAAACACAATACATTTCAACCTAGTCACACAGGAAGGTTGTGAGCTTTAAAACTAAGATTCTGTTAAAGTCAGTGTTTTTTCAGTAACTTCTCAGTCTATGTATTTTATGTTTTTCCATGTAAATGGAATATATTTGTTGTTTGCCTTTGAATCATGAAAGGTTTTAGTTTATAAAATAACTGCTGATATCTTAGGACATTTATGAAAATATTATTTCACTTCTACATTTTGGGGCCAAAGCTAGTTGGAAGATTGCACTGACAAGTGTCTTAATCTAAGTTTCCACTGGATTTGCTGTGTTTACAATTCAGTTCTCTTGTTTTTGAGGAGCTTAATGTGAAAATGTTTACCACTATACCACCAACACAGGAAAGCTACCACAAACCTAGACAGTGTGTTGAAAAGCAGAGACGTTAATCTGCCAACAAAGGTCCATATAATCCAGACCATAGTCTATCCAGTGGTCATGTATGGTTGTGAGAGCTGGGAAGGTAGAGCACCGAAGAATTGATCCCTTCAAACTGTGATGCTGGAGAAGACTGCTGAGAGTCCCTTGCACAGCAAGGAGATTGAACCTGTCAATCTTAAAGGAAATCAACCCTGAATACTCATTTGAAGGACTTATGCTGAAGCGGAAGATCTGATATTTTGGTCACCTGATGTATTCTTGTCTTAAGAACCCCATGAACAGTATGAAAAGGCAAAATGATAGGATACTGAAAGAAGAACTCCCCAGGTCAGTAGATGCCCAATATGCTACTGGAGATCAGTGGAGAAATAACTCCAGAAAGAATGAAGGGATGGAGCCAAAGCAAAAACAATACCCACTTGAGGATGTGACTGGTGATAGAAGCAAGGGCCGATGCTGTAAAGAGCAATATTCCATAGGAACCTGGAATGTTAGGTCCAAGAATCAAGGCAAATTGGAAAGAGTCAAACAGGAGATGGCAAGAGTGAACGTTGACATTCTAGGAATCAGCAAACTAAAATGGACTGGAATGGGTGAATTTAACTCTGATGACCATTATATCTACTACTGTGGGCAGGAATCCCTTAGAAGAAATGGAGTAGCTATCATGGTCAACAAAAGTGTCTAAAATGTAGTACTTGGATGCAGTCTCAAAAACGACAGAATGATCTCTGTTTGTTTCCAAGGCAAACCATTCAGTATCACAGTAATCCAAGTCTATGCCCCAACCAGTAACACTGAAGAAGCTGAAGTTGAATGGTTCTATGAAGACCTACAGGACCTTTTAGAACTAACACCCCAAAAAGATGTCCTTTTCATTACAGGGGACTGGAATGCAAAAGTAGGAAGTCAAGAAGCATCTGGGGTAACAGGAAAATTTGGCCATGGAGTACGGAATGAAGCAGGGCAAAGACTAATAGAGTTTTGCCAAGAGAACGCAGTGGTCATAGCAAACACCCTCTTCCAACAACACAAGAGAAGACTCTACACACGAACATCACCAGATAGTCAATACCGAAATCAGACTGATTATATTCTTTGTAGCCAAAGATGGAGAAGCTCTATACAGTCAGCAAAAACAAGACTGGGAGCTGATTGTGGCTCAGACCATGACCTACTTATTGCCAAATTCAGACTTAAATTGAAGAAAGTAGGGAAAACCACTAGACCATTCAGGTATGACCTAAATCAAATCCCTTATGATTATACAGTGGAAGTGAGAAATAGATTAAAGGGCCTAGATCTGATAGATAGAGTGCCTGATGAACTATGGATGGAGGTTCATGACATTGTACAGGAGACAGGAATCAAGACCATCCCCATGGAAAAGAAATGCAAAAAGGCAAAATGGCTGTCTGGGGAGGCTTTACAAATAGCTGAGAAAAGAAGAGAAGTGAAAAGCAAAGGAGAAAAGGAAAGATATAAGCATCTGAATGCAGAGTTCCAAAGAATAGCAAGGAGAGAAAAGAAAGCTTTCCTCAGCGATCAATGCAAAGAAATAGAGGAAAACAACAGAATGGGAAAGACTAGAGATCTCTTCAAGGAAATTAGAGATACCAAGGGAATATTTCATGCAAAGATGGGCTCGATAAAGGACAGAAAACGTATGGACCTAACAGAAGCAGAAGATATTAAGAAGAGGTGGCAAGAATACACAGAAGGACTGTACAAAAAAGATCTTCACGACCAAGATAATCACGATGATGTAATCACTCACATTCATCTAGAGCCAGACATCCTAGAATGTGAAGTCAAGTGGGCCTTAGGAAGCATCACTACAAACAAAGTAGTGGAGGTGATGGAATTCCAGTTGAGCAATTTCAAATCCTAAAAGATGATGCTGTGAAAGTACAGCACTCAATATGTAAGCAAATATGGAAAACTCAGCAGTGGCCACAGGACTGGGAAAGGTTAGTTTTCATTCCAATCCCAAAGAAAGGCAATGCCAAAGAATGTTCAAACTACCACACAATTGCATTCTTCTCACACTAGTCAAGTAATGCTCAAAATTCTCCAAGCCAGGCCTCAGCAATACATGAATGGTGAACTTCCAGATGTTCAAGCTGGTTTTAGAAAAGGCAGAGGAACCAGAGATCAAATTACCAACATCCGCTGGATCATCGAAAAAGCAAGAGAGTTCCAGAAAAACATCTATTTCTGCTTTATTTACTATGCCAAAGCCTTTGACTGTGTGGATCACAATAAACTGTGCCAAATTCTGAAGAGATGGGAATATCAGACCACCAGACCTGCCTCTTGAGAAACCTGTATGCAGGTCGGGAAGCAGCAGTTAGAACTGGACATGGAAAAACAGACCAGTTCCCAATAGGAAAAGGAGTATGTCAAGGCTGTATATTGTTACCCTGCTTAATTAACTTACATGCAGATTACATGATGAGAAATATTGAGCTGGAGGAAGCACAAACTACAATCAAGATGGCTGGGAGAAAGATCAGTAACCTCAGATATGCAGATGACACCACCCTTATGGCAGAAAGTGAAGAAGAACCTAAAGCCTCTTGATGAAAGCGAAAGAGGAGAGTGAAAAACTTGGTTTAAAGCTCAGAATTCAAAAACTAAGATCAAGGCATCCAGTCCCATCACTTCATGGCAAATAGACAGGGAATCAGTGGCTGACTTTATTTTTTTGGGCTCCAAAGTCACTGCAGATGGTGATTGCAGCCATGGAATTAAAAGATGCCTATTCCTTCAAAGGAAAGTTATGACCAACCTGGACAGCATACTAAAAAGTAGAGACAAAGGTGTGTCTAGTCAAGGCTTGGTTTTTCCAGTAGTCGTGTATGGATGTGAGAGTTGTACTATAAAGAAAGCTGAGCGCAGAAGAATTGATGCTTTTGAACTGTGGTGTTGGAGAAGACTCTTGAGAGTCCCTTGGACTGCAAGGAGATCCAACCAGTCCACCCTAAAGGAGACCAATCCTGGGTGTTCATTGGAAGGACTGATGTTGAAGCTGAAACTCCAATACTTTGGCCCCCTGATGTGAAGAGCTGACTCATTGGAAAAGACCCTGATGCTGGGAGAGATTGAAGGCGGGAGGAGAAGGGGACGACAGAGGATGAGACGATTGGATGGGATCACTGACTCAATGGACATGGGTTTGGGTGGACTCTGGGAGTTGGTGATGGACAGAGAGGCCTGTTATGCTGCGGTTCTTGGGGTCACAAAGAGTCAGACATGACTGGGCGACTGAACTGAGCTGAACTGATACAGAGTACATCATGCGAAATATCAGGGTTGATAAAATACAAGCTGGAATCAAGATTGCTGGGAGAAATATCAATAACCTCAGATATGCAGATGACTCCCCCTTTAAGGCAGAAAGCAAGGAGGAACTAAAAAATTCTCTTTATGAATTTGAAAGAGGAGAGTGAAAAAGCTGGCTTAAAACTCAACATTTAAAAAAATGAAGATCATGGCATCCAGTCCCATCTCATGGAAAACAGGTGGGGAAACAATGTAAACAGTGACAGAGTTTATTTTCTTGGTGTCTCAAGTCACTGCAGATGGTGACTGCAGCCATGAAATCAAAAGATTCTTGCTCCTTGGAAGAAAAGCTATGACCCACCTAGGCAGCATATTAAAAAGCAGAAACATTACTTTGCCAACAAAGGTCCATATAGTCAAGGCGATGTTTTTTCCAGTAGTCATGTGTGGATGTGAGAATTGGACCACAAAGAAGGCTGAGTGCTGAAGAATTCATGCCTTTGAAGTATGGTGTTGGAGGAGACTCCTGAGAGTCCCTTGGACTGAAGGAGATCCAACCAGTCAATCCTAAAGGAAATCAACCCTTAATATTCATTGGAAAGACTGACACTGAAGCTGAAACTCCAATACTTTGGCCACCTGATGCCAAGAGCTGACTCATTAGAAAAGACCTTGATGCCAGGAAAAATTGAAGGCAGGAGGAGAAGGGGACGACAGAGAACAAGATGGTTGTATGGCCTTATCAACTCAATGGACATAGTTTGAGCAAGCTCTGGGAGATGCTAAAGTACAGGAAAGCCTGGAGTGTTGCAGTCCATGGGGTCACAAAGAGTCAGACAGTGCTGAGTGACTGAACGGCAATAACAGATTTATGACATCTTCTATAAGTAACTTGAAAAGTATCTCTTCCATGTGGTGTGATAATAATAGAGCAATCTATCAGCCTGATTGTCATGCATGTTTGTTCAGGCCAAGCCTTGCCCAGAGGCACTTTGATGAAGTCTAACTAAGGCTTCCTTTTCCATTGAGACAGGCTGCCCTTGTTCTGGCTGGGTCTGCATGGAGGACAAGGTGACTTATTGTCTTATCCAGAAGAGGGAGCTTTTTACAGTTCTTACACAGACATTATATATGTCACGATGGTTCTGTCAATAGCCAGGGGTGTTTTGAGTTGAGACAATGGACAGATTTAATTGATATTACTTTATGACTGCTTCATTGAGATATAATTCACATTACCAAACAATTTCCCTTTTAAAGACTATACCTCAGTTATTTACAGTATATTCACAGAGTTTTTAAATATATAAATTCATTCATGTGTTGTGTATGATATACATGTTCACCACCAGCACAATCAATTTTAGAACATTTTTATAATCCCACAAAGAAACTGTACCTTTTAGCAGTCATTCTCTATTTCCTCCCAAGGGTCCTCCTCCTGGAAATCACTCGTCTACTTTCTATCTCCATGGATTTCCCTGTTTTGAACATTTTATATGAATGGAGTAAGACTATATAAGGTCATTTTTCATTGACTCTTTTTATCTGGTATAATGTCTTGGAGCTTCATCTATATTGTAAAATACATCAGTAGTTCATTCCTTTCTATCGCTGAATAGTATTCCTTATGTGGATATGTCACTTGCTATTTATCATTTCAGTAGTTGATGGTCATTAGGGTTGTGTTCACATTAAGGGATATTATACCTAATGCTGCTGTAAACATTTGTGTACAGGTTTTCTTGTAGACAGTTTTCATTTCTATTGTATTTGTAACTAAGACTGAAATCACTACACTATATGATAACTCTATATTTCACCTCTTAAGGAGATGTGCCATACTGTTTCACAAAGTCACTGCAGCACTTAACGGTCCCATTGGCAGTGTATGAAGGTTCCAGCTTTCCCCAGGCTAGCCAACATGTGTTACATTTGTCCTTTGGATTACAATGGTCCTAGTGGGTATGAAGTCATATCTCATTGTGGTTTTGATGTTCATCTCCCTGATGACTAGTGATTCAAACCTGCTTTCATGTATTTATTGGCCATTTCTCTGGTTTGGGAAAAGGTCTTTTTATATCCTTTGCTCATATTCTAATTGGGTTATTTGTCTTACTAAGTTTTATGAATTATTTATACATACTAGATATAAGAAGTCCTTTGTCAGATTCATGTAATGTTTCCTAACATTCTATTGATAAGATGAATTTTTTAGTCACCTCTTTATTTTTATTTTTGTGTGTTATTTAGCTTTATTTTTTAAATTTATTTTTAATTGGAGGATCATTGCTTTATAATATTATGTTGGTTTCTATACATCATACATAATTAAATTTCTGAGGTCAGTGGTAGAAATGTACAAATAGTAGGCTGAAAAGGTTGAAAGTCATCCGGCAGGGTTAAAATGAAATATTTCAGATACTATAGTAATCAAACAATGTGATAGAATAGAATTAATTCAAGATTAGATGTGGAAGATCTTGGTTCTAGTTCTGGCTCAGCCACTATGTGGGAATCACTTGACCACCCTGGGCTTTAACTGCTTTACTTGTAAGGAAGAATTTAGCCCCTAAAAGACTCTCCTTCTTTTATTGTGTAATTCTAAGTTTAGAAGTTAAGTTGAAGAGAATGAACCTAGTTTTCCTTTCCAGGCAAAGATTCTAACTTTGGGATTTTGAAACAACTGAGAGTTTGGATGGAATATCTTTCGCCTCTTCTTTTTTTGTTGAGAACTCTCCAAATGTCAGGGTACTAACAAGGGTTCTTAGAATCCCCTTGCATTTCTCCCTTCCAAGGAGTCTTGTTGAAACTAAGAACCAAATAATAGGCTTATAAACTGTTTCTATAAAATGATTCACAGTTTGAACAATAATGTTAAATTCCTCCAGAATCTATGGTCTCAAGGAGACTCATCTGTCATGTGGAGGCTGACAATTGGAAGTGGCTCTTGTTTGCTATAACCACAGGTTGTTACTCTGGAAAGTCTAGGTACTTCCCTCTTCTGTATTGAAATTTAGTAGCATTCTTGGAAATCCAGTTGATGGTTAATATATTTTTCTTTCTTTTTTTTTTTTTTGCTTTTTTCTCAGCTGTGGTTTGTCTTATCCAGTTAGTTTTGGTTAATGCCATCATTAAAAAATTTGACCAGTTAACTGTATGAATTCAAATAGAATATTTCCATCAGACATGTTGCTATTGAAATAGAGTTGTCTCATCAGCATGGGCCAATCACTGGATGTTATATAAAATTCATTAAGTTAGACTCTTTGATAATGATGGAAAAATATCTCATGCATGAGCATCTAAAAGATTTCTAATCTCTTAATTACATATATAATTTAGTTTTTATTACATTTCTTTAAAAAATAATTTAAATCTTTTATATTAAGCCTTGTTTGGACTTTAGTCCCCTTCCCTTTTTTGTCCATTATCTGTCATGGAAAACTTCTAGAGTCAAGATTTTGCTTGAGTAGCAATAACATTTTAACTTGCTATAAATATTTTTGAATGCAAAGCATGTTGATTACATCATGGTAGGGATCAAAGAAAAAATGCTGCTTAGCTTTTAATGAAGCTGATTCAAATTGCTTTCAAATTAAATGCAATATATTCATTATATAGATGCTATATATATATATGCTGTAATATATGTACATATGCATATGAAATCCTGTCTTGTCAGAATGCAGTATCCCAGAAACTTGGAAATTTCTCAAAGCTGGCAATATCATCAGCCCATTTGGCCATTGGATTAACTGGCATTCTTTCATATGGATTTTTTTCTGTTCATACAGTAGGAGTAGATTGGATATTTCTCTGGATAGATCAGTTTTATTTCCTTGAACCTCAGAGAAGTTCTTGCTTAGAAATCATCTGCCTGTTGTTTTGTTTTACTTTCCCTCTTTGGTCACTGTAGGAGTGTTCCTTTATTGCTGCTCTGTTGGGATTTTTTTTTTTTAATCACTTCTTCTTAAGGACTCTGAAAGCAATTTCCTGTCTATAGTAGAACTGTTATGGCTTGTCTGCGAAAGAAAGTGTTGCCTGGTGAAGGAAGCAGCTGCTTGGGTGGTGTATTTAAAGTTGAAACCAAATGGCTTGTGAAAAGGCTGGAATTGAACTCAAGCATTTAATTTAGGATAAGGCACTATTATATGTGTATGGTGTTTTGTAGTATATCGTGTACCATAATTTTTTAGACTGTTGTATTTCCTTGCTGCAGCATGCTAAAAATATTCTATAATTTCTTCTTCTACAGGAGCATCTATTTAATTGAGTTCTGGTTTAATGCTCATCCATTATACTGCTGTGATTCTATTTTGCAAATGTTGAAAAATGTCTTTAAAATCACACCTGAAATCCTGTAATTTTCAGAGTAATGATCTGTTTTGGAGGATTTTTCTCTTCTTCCTCCTTTCCTTTATTTTTGTTAAATTTGGAGTTACGACTTTAAAAATCAAAATAGCTTTTATAAGCATATAATACTTCACTGTACATCTTTTCATTATTCTAGTTTGGTAAATCATCTCCTGTTTGTCAGTTTTTAAATGATTTGATTTGTGAAACACATTATTCTTTTTGTTTTGTGAATTTTCTGCCCTAATTTTTCTGTGATAGAGGGAAGAATATGCTATTCAAGAGTTCATTATATCTTTTAAAAAATTCTATTGGCTTATAGATCATGCTTAAGAGTGTTTTATTTCAAAATCTCAAAGGATAGTACTTTATAAAATTTATTATTTTATAACTTCAGTTATTTGATTTGGTAAAGCTATTGATAGAAATTTCCTACTGTGAACATTAATCAGTTTCTCTTTCTTTATGTGCAGATTATGATTAACAATGCTGTCTGTGACTTTCACACTGAATTTGTATCCCTTCTCAAAAACACTAATATGTTAATGGTTTAATGTCAACAGGTAATATTCATTTCTTTAGTGTATCTTTTTTATCCATAGTATCTTGATTGTGACTTTATCAAGTTCACATTTTTTAATGGTAACTAACTTCTCATATTATTAAATTTGTTTTAATGTATACACTGAAAATGTTTCCTAAAAATCTATAGCTCCAGGTTTTTCAGTAGATAACTTATTAATAAAATGTCTCCCTCAACCCAGGATTTTTAGATAAATTTTCCCCATGACAACTCATTGAGACTTGAATCTCCTATCAGAGGAGATATTAATGATAAGGCATATAACTATACATATTATAATTTTCTCACCCATCAAAATAGTTATATCTCCTAATGAATAATAATAGTTAGCATAAATTTTAGTAGGTGATCTCAATTTCATTATTATATTTCCCTGTCTTTCTTTATTATAAATTTCTTTGTTGCTGCTAAGTCGCTTCAGTTGTGTCCAACTCTGTGCGACCCCATAGAAGGCAGCCCACCAGGCTCCCTGGTCCCTGGGATTCTCCAGGCAAGAACACTGGAGTGGGTTGCCATTTCCTTCTCCAGTGCATGAAAGTGAAAAGTGAAAGTGAAGTCTCTTAGTCGTGTCCGACTCTGTGCAACCCCATAGACAGCAGCCCACCAGGCTCCTCCATCCATGGGATTTTCCAGGCAAGAGTACTGGAGTGGGGTGCTATTGCCTTCTCCAAATTTCTTTGTTAGTAATGTTTTAATCATGGATTTTTTTTTTAAACATTGTGTTTAGCTAGTGTCAGCAATTCAAATTATTTTTGCCTTGAGTAGATCCTGGGCTCCTCTGCAAGGAGTTGAGTGTCCAGTAAGACTAATATTACGCCACTTGGCATGTTTATCTTCTCCTGTTGTCTCGTGTGTGTATGTGCGGGTGTTTCTGCTCAGTTGTGTCTGACTCTTTTTAACCCCTTGAACTGTAGCCTGCCAGATTCATCTGTCCATGGAATTTTACTTGAAGAATCCTGGAATGGGTTGCCATTTCCTCCTCCAGGCAATCTTCCCAACCCAGGGATTGGACCCGCATCTCCTGTGTCTCCTGCACTGCAGGCGGATTCTTTACCACTGAGCCACCAGGGAAGCCCCTGTTGTCTGTTACTGCTCCCTAACTGGCCTCTGCTCCTGCCAGGAGTCTCTTGCCCTCCCACCAAACTCACTTAGTGCTATCGTTCTCTCCTGTTGGCAGTGTCTTTCTATTTCTTTTCAGACCCCACTTATTTTAGCTTGGACTCTTTCAGTGACAAGTGATACAAACTCAAATCAGAACTGGCTTAAGCTCCAAAGGGGATTCTTGGCTCCTGCAGCTGAAAAGTCCTAAGTCAATTGGCTTTACTCAAGACTGAATCCAAGGGTTCAAATGATGCCCTGCAAGCCTTGGTTTCTCCAGTGTCGCCTTTCCTCTCTGTTGGCGTCACTCTGGGTCATCCTCTGTCTGCTCCATGTCAGGATCACTGTCAGAATCCCAAGCTTAGCGATCTCAGGCGAGAGGAGCCCAAATGTAAACCTTACCCACCTTGAATGGGAGGCCTTTCTGTCTTGGACCAATTCTGACAAGGTGGGTGGAATATACCAATGGGTAAGCCTCCTTCACTCTTTTTACAGTGAGGCATGAGGGAGTGCAGGTTGGAAAGTGATTTGAAAGGAAATTAAAGGTTCTGTTACCAAAGGAGGGATGGAGGCTGCAGAGACAAAAAGGAATATACCACGGTAACCATTTTCTTGGATAGAAATATATTTTGTGTGTGCAAAGATGGTTCCTGGACAAGGATAAGAAAGCATTTAATGCCCTGGAAACAATCACCACTTTACAGTGCTTTCTAGATTCTTTCTTTTAGAGAAGCAGCAGGAGAAAACAATTTCAGAGGTAGTTGGTTAATTGAAGCTGTAGTCAAGTTGTTTGCTTTTTTCCCCTAGAACTTTTTTACTATGTAGTTATTTTTTTCTTTCTTAAATAATGTACCAGTCACCACCCCCGCTAACTGATTCATGAGCCTAATAACAGTATAAGGACCTTTATTTTTTTGTGCTTTTTGTCTATATCCACAGCACTTAGTACACTGTGTGGGATCATGTTATAGACTTTTTGTCCTCAGAATGGTATACAGTGCCTGAAGGAAAATAATTTTGATAGCTTGTTAACAGTTATGAGGGCCTTCCATATACCAATTGCTTTCTTAAGTATCTGGGAAAGCATTTTAAGATCAGTGGGATTTCATAGGAAACTGATGTCAGAGGATATTCTTAGAGAACATGTATTTACTAGTAACAGAGGTACATGTAATAGAAACAGTAAAATGTGGTACCTATGTATTCTTGACTGGAAACACCATTTTCCTCTGTGGACTCTTCTCAAATTCAACAGTTTTATTATATGGATTTACCGAATAAGACAGACTTTTTCCCTGACTTGGCACTTTTCACATACTGTCCTCTGGGTTCAGTGGTTCCTCAGTAAATGGTTTTGATGGGCCTCCTCTTGACTGAGGTATAAGTGCTATGGACTTTGACAGCTGATTTTTAAGCTGTCAGCAGGTTCTGCTACTGTCATTCTCTCCTTTAAATTCTTCTTCTTATGTCATGCTTTAGCACTGTTTTCTACACCTCTGCTGTTATATCTGCAAATACCATCAAGTATTTCAGCAAAGAAGAGATCATAATACATTAGTTTGGGTCCCATAACCAAGTTTACTTTGGGGCCAATAGATAGTATGTTCACTTGAGAATTTTCAGTGCTAGTTAGCAAAACATAGTTTATGGTTTTTTCCTTTTGTGTATTTGAGTACACATATGTAAAGCATTTATTGTGAACTTGCATCCTGGTGACTCAGGCAGTAAAGAATTTGCCTGCAATGCAGGAGACCTGGGTTTGATCTCTGGGTCAGGAAGATCCCCTGGAGAAGGGAATGGCTACCCACTCAGTATTCTTGTCTGGAGAATTCCATGGACAGAGGAGCCTGGTGAGCTACAGTCCATGAGGTCGCAGAGTCAGACATGACTGAGTGACTAACACTTGCACAGTTCTAATGACGTCATTTGTGTGGTCCTGTCATTTAATTCTTATAACAACTCCATGAGGTCACACAGCTTGCAAGAGGAGAGCCACATTTTGAAACCTAATACTTTCATGCAAAACCCATGCTTTAACCACTAACTAGATTGACTCTCGGAGAAGGCAATGGCACCCCACTCCAGTACTCTTGCCTGGAAAATCCCATGGATGGAGGAGCCTGGTAGGCTGCAGTCCATGGGGTCGCTAAGAGTCAGACACGACTGAGCGGCTTCACTTTCACGCATTGGAGAAGGAAATGGCAACCCACTTCAGTGTTCTTGCCTGGAGAATCCCAGCAACGGGGGAGCCTGGTGGCTGCCGTCTATGGGGTCACACAGAATCGGACACGACTGAAGTGACTTAGCATAGCATAGCATAGATTGACTCTAGGGGGAAAAAAAAAAAAACAACAACTATGGAAGACATTTAAGGCCCAGCTAGGTTTAGTGGGAAACACTGTCAAGGGATTCTTAGGGAAAGTTTATTTGGCAGTTTCAACTGGATCATGTGTAATAAAAACAGTAAAACCAGACCCATATACCTTTGGCTGGAAACCACTGTTTCTTGTCCCTGTGGATTTTTGTCTTCAGATTCAACACTTGTGTAGGATGGATTGATTTAAAGATGCTGGTGGACAAGACAGACAATTATTTAGACAACAGCATCATTTCATCAGAGAGAAAGTGAAAGGTGTGAATAAGACATGCTAGCTATCCAGGAGATGTTGACCTGAGAACAAAACAACAACACAAGACATGTTTTCTCAGATTTCCCTAAGTGACTGACCAGGAAACCAGCCAAAACAGTGTTAAACTGGAAACATGTAACATTTCTGAGATAGTCTGGTCCCTGCTGTGAGATATGTCTGCATGAAGTGCAAACTCATTTGACATCTTATATAGGAAATCTGGAATCCAGAAAACCAATTAGTTCCTCCTAGTGGCATTCAGGAAGGGAGTCAGCTTTATAATGAGAGAAAGAACCGTGCATTCTAACAGCAGGCTACCAGGATAGGTATGCCTCACTCCCTCTCTACTCTGCCTAGAATCCTGCAGAGTGAGCTTTTAATCATCTACTTGGTAACTGAAATTCGTGTCTAATTGTATTGATGCTAGCTATCAATCATTTTCAGGTATTCAGAGATATTAAACATTATAGGAGAGACAAAAGGGACATGGCACATACTCATGAGGTTTCCAGTCTTTTGCCAAAAAAGGATATACACAAAATGCAAATTAGCTAAGTCAAGACATTGTAGAACTAACACTTAATGGATCAAAGCTGTTACAAATCTTCATTGAAGCAGTGATCCTGAGCACATTTAATGCTTTATATAAATTAATAATTCTTTATGAGCAAGTTCTATGTGCCTGTCTTTATGCTAAATATGTGGGATATAAAGGCATGCGTCCATGCCCTTAATTGACTTATAGCTTACCAGGAAAGATGGACTTATCTGCAGGTAGCAATTTGAAGAAATTATTGAAGTACAGACTAGGGAGATATTAACCAATTCATGAAGGTTCTGGAAGGTTGTACTTCAGAGATGCCAGTTATTCTTGGACTTCAAAGACTTACAGGTCTTTCTTAGATAAATGGAGCACAGGCTTTATTATAGGCATGGTAAAGACATTAAAGATAAATCTGAGAGCTCTTAATTCAGGATATTTACAGATTAAAAGGGAAAATGACATATGCCTTAACTATTAAAAATGGAGTGAGGTGATACTTTAAAGTCTAATAGGACTATGGGAATCTGGAGGAATACACAGAAATATTGTAGAGGAAGGAGCTCAATACATAGTTTCCCAAAGAATGCTGAGACTTGACAGTCAGACTGCTCTAAAACTTATACCAACCAGTGGGGTTTATTGGCTGGCAGTCAACCTGTTTGTTGGTGCCCGTGTCACACAGCTCATCAGAAGCTTTGAATATTGACACAGCTTTCAGTTTTTAGAGATAACATGCTAGCCAGTAGTCCTTTTTAAACAAAGTACAGACATATGGATGCAAGGAAAGAGGGTTTTTGTTTGTTTCTTGAGTAAATTTTGCACAAAGGAGACTGGTGAGAAATAAGAATAGATGACATAGGTCTTATGAAATTGTATGGAATTTGGGACGTCATTTATAGTCAATGGAAAGATATTAAATGTCAGAGTTGACAAGGTGACCAGGTGTGTGTTTTCAGATGTGTGATCTGCAGGATTATATGATAGTTTGGAGGTGAAGAGGTTAGAAAAAGGAAGGCTAATTAGACTGCAGTTAGACACAGCAGGAAAAGAATTGATAAAACACATTCAAGATAGTCTGGATTAGATCTGAGTAATGAATAAAGAAGCAAGATGACTCTGAGGCTGATTCTTCACTTTTACTTTTGTGTAACGGGGAGATTGAAGAGTGCTGTGATAGCTTGAGAGGACTGGGTAAAAAGCATTTTTTTTTGAGACATTTATTATTGATATATTATTCAGCTGCCAATGTTTTAGTTATGTGCTAGGGGAGAGAAAAGTGTTTATAAGGAAAGTCCTTCTTATGTTTGCTCTCCCCAGTATTTTCTAATTTAGGAGGATAAACTATAGTGGAAGAGCATGGGAGCTAGGTCATTTGAAGGATAGGATGCCTTCTCAATATGCAAGTTTTCATTATCTGATTCCTTATAGTTAAGAAGTACAATTGAGTAGCAAAGTGATTTTAATAAGAAAATATTCATTAATAAATTCAGTTCAGTTTAGTTGCTCAGTCATATCTGACTGTTTGCGACCCCATGAGCTGCAGCACACCAGGCCTCCCTGTCCATCACCAACTCCTGAAGTGTACCCAAACTCATGTCCATTGAGTTCGTGATGCCATCCAACCATCTCATCCTCTGTCATCCCCTTCTCCTCCCACCTTCAATCTTTCCCAGCATCAGGGTCTTTTCCAATGAGTCAGCTCTTCATCAGGTAACCAAAGTATTGGAGTTTCAGCTTCAACATCAGTCCTTCCAATGAACACCCAGGACTGATCTCCTTTATTTATTTATTTATTTTTTCGTTTCTTTTTTTTTTTTTTCTTTTTTTTCTTTTTTTTTAAAAATATTTCTTAAATTTCAGGTATACACGTGCTCCCCATCCTGAACCCTCCTCCCTCCCCCCTCCCCATACCATCCCC
>NW_011495035.1:5482209-5482619 GCF_000754665.1 Bison bison bison | reverse complement strand
TAGTGTATAGGAATGCAAGGGATTTCTGTGTGTTGATTTTATATCCTGCAACTTTACTATAATCATTGATTAGTTCTAGTAATTTTCTGGTGGAGTCTTTAGGGTTTTCTATGTAGAGGATCATGTCATCTGCAAATAGTGAGAGTTTTACTTCTTCTTTTCCAATTTGGATTCCTTTTATTTCTTTTTCTGCTCTGATTGCTGTAGCCAAAACTTCTAAAACTATGTTGGATAGTAATGGTGAAAGTGGGCACCCTTGTCTTGTTCCTGACTTTAGAGGAAATGCTTTCAATTTTTCACCATTGAGGATAATGTTTGCTGTGGGTTTGTCATATATAGCTTTTATTATGTTGAGGTATGTTCCTTCTATTTCTGCTTTCTGGAGAGTTTTTATCATAAGGGATGCAAGG
>NW_011495035.1:5475712-5482072 GCF_000754665.1 Bison bison bison | reverse complement strand
AGTAATGGTGAAAGTGGGCACCCTTGTCTTGTTCCTGACTTTAGAGGAAATGCTTTCAATTTTTCACCATTGAGGATAATGTTTGCTGTGGGTTTGTCATATATAGCTTTTATTATGTTGAGGTATGTTCCTTCTATTTCTGCTTTCTGGAGAGTTTTTATCATAAGGGATGCAAGGATTCTTCAATATCCGCAAATCAATCGATGTAATACACCACATAAACAAATTGAAAAACAAAAACCATATGATTATCTCAATAGATGCAGAGAAAGCCTTTGATCTCCTTTAGGATGGACTGGTTGGACCTCCTTGTAATCCAAGGGACTCTCAAGAGTCTTCTCCAATATCACGGTTCAAAAGCATCAATTCTTCTGCATTCAGCTTTATTTACAGTCCAACTCTCATACCCATACATGACTACTGGAAAAACCATAGCCTTGACTAGATGGACCTTTGTTGACAAAGTAATGTCTCTGCTTTTGAATATGCAGTCTAGGTTGGTCATAACTTTCCTTCCAAGGAGTAAGCGTCTTTTAATTTCATGGCTGCAGTCACCATATGCAGTGATTTTGGAGCCCCAAAACGATAAAGTCAGCCACTGTTTCCACTGTTTCCCATCTATTTGCATGAAGTGATGGGACCAGATGTCATGATCTTTAAGCCAACTTTTTCACTCTCTTCTTTCACTTTCATCAACCGGCTTTTTAGTTCCTCTTCACTTTCTGACATAAGGGTGGTGTCATCTGCATATCTGAGGTTATTGGTATTTTTCCCGGCAATCTTGATTCCAGCTTGTGCTTCATCCAGCCCAGTGTTTCTCATGATGTACTCTGCATAGAAGTTGAATAAGCAGGGTGACAATATACAGCCTTTACATACTCCTTTTCCTATCTGGAACCAGTCTGTTGTTCCATGTCGAGTTCTAACTGTTGCTTCCTGACCTGCATATAGGTTTCTCAAGAGGCAGGTCAGGTGGTCTGGTATTCCCACCTCTTTCAGAATTTTCCACAGTTTATTGTGATCCACACAGTCAAAGGCTTTGGCCTAGTCAATAAAGAAGAAATAGATGTTTTTCTGGAACTCTCTTGCTTTTTCAGTGATCTAACATTAATAAGTTAAGCACTTATAAAAGCATTCCACATTGAAATATCCCTCCTTACTAATACCCCTAGTATCAACTATGACCTCTCCTAAGTTTTTCTCAAGCCATCTCAATGATAATTCAAGTATCCAATAATATAATGTGGATTAAATGCAAACAGATTGAAAAGTGGAATTGCAGTTTTATCAAAACTCCAAGTGATGGAGATTAATGCATCTAGGTAGAGGAACAAATAATATCTGAACCTACTGATCAATTTTAACATCCACAAAAAGGAGCATCCAGAATTAGGTGCCTCTCGATGTGATGCTATGGAAAGTAAAACCTATAAATGATGGTTAACTTAAATAAGTAAAAAATAATGACTTTAATTAAGTTTCTAAGTCAAACTACCAGTTTAGGGGTAGAAGTTCAAGTTAAAAGAAATCACAGGGATGCAATTAGTCTATATTAAAATCATTTCAACAGCACACGTGACTCATTTCCTTCAACATAAAAATGGCACGAAGAAAAAGAGAAGGAGCAGGAAGAAGGGGAGGTAAAACACATCAGTGAAACAAAAAGCTTGTTATTTTGGTTCATTTGGGCTGCTATATCAAATAACAGACTGTTATTAGACATTTATTTCTCACACTTCTGGAGGTTGGAAGTCAAAGACCAGGGTTTCAGCCTGGTCCCCTGAGGGCCCTCTTCACAGAGAGTCACAGACTTCTTGTATCTTTACATTGTAAAAGAAGTAAAAATCAACCAGTACATTTATCAACATGATACACAAGAAAAGTCATATGATCGTGTTACATATTTTATCACCCATATGTGATAAAATCTCTCACCAAGTTAAAAATACAGGGGAATTACCTCACTGTAGTTAGCATGGTATTTAATGCTGAAAGATTGACTGGTTTCCATTTAAGGTCAGAAATGAGACCAAGATGTTTATTCTCATCTTTCTTATTCAGTATAAGGATAATAAATCACTAAGTCATGTCCGACTCTTTGTGACTCCAAGAGATGTAGCCCATCGGGCTCCTCTATCCATGGAATTCTCCCGGTAAGAATACTGGAGTGGATAGCTTTTCCCTTCTCCAGGGGATCTTCCTAACCCAGGGTTCAAAAGCAGGTCTCACTCATTGCAGGCAGACTCTTTACCATCTGAGCCACCAGGGAAGCCCCTATAGTTAACATTGTATTTAAGGGTGAAGGATTGGATGGTTTCCATGTAAAGACAGAAATGAGGCAGAGATGCCCATTCTAACCTTTATTATTTCAATATAATACTAGAAATTGTAGCCCCTGCAATAAGTAAGTCATGGAAAAGAAAAGGCATACATATTGGAAAGTAAAAAAAAAAAACCACAATTGTATTTACAGATATATGTAAAATCCAAAGGAATCTACAAAAATCTCTTAGAACTAAGTTTAGCAAGGTCAAAGAAAACAAGTTCACACAAAAAACAATCATGTTTTTATACGATGACAAGTGAACTCACTGAAATCAAAATTGTTACAGGTGCTCCAAAGAAAATGAAATCCTAGAGATACAGACTTTTCAGAATACATTCAACATCCTTATGCTGAAATTTGTATAATGCTAATGAAGGAAATAGCATACCTAAATAAATGGAATGAAATACCATGTTCATAAAACAGAATACCATCATGTCAGTTCTCTCCAAACTGATCTGAAGGTTTAATTACATTCCAAAAGGAAAAAAAAAAAGAACTTTATTTTGATTTGTTTTGTTTTTATATATAGAAAAACTTCCTCTAAAATTTATATGAGGCATAGACTTTGAAAGCACTCCTTAAAGGAAGAATAAAGTGTGAGGAATCACTCTGATTCCTGGTATTAAGGATTAATATTTAACTACAGTAATGAAGACCATTGTGTTGGAAAATGGGTAGCGCACAGATGAAGGAGTGGAATAGAGGATCCATACCTAGACCTACACATATATTCTAAACAAAGATGCAGAGGCAATTCAAGATAATACAAGCTTTTCAACAGATGGTGTTGGAACAATTGGATATGTCTAAGCAAAACAATGACTCGACAGAAACTTCATACTTTTTACAAAAATCGACTCAAAATTAATCATGAACTTCAGTGTAAAATGCAAAAATATAAAACTTATAAAAATAGGAAAAAAAATTTCTTGAGGCCCAAGGACTAGCTAAAGAGTTCTTAGGCTTGGGCTCCAAAACATTATTCATAAAAGGAAAAATTTTAAGTTAGACCTCATTAATTAAGAATCATTTTTTGCCCTATCAAAGACCACGGGAAGAGGATGAAAATCTATCCTATGGACTAGAAGAAATTATTGCAAACATTGTGTGTGCTAATGGTAAAGCTCATATGTTAACTGAATGAAATGGGTTGTAGCTATTAGAAATAATACTACAATACACTTGTCTCTCTGTATCCAAGGGGATTGGTTCCAGGATACCACCCCACATACCAGAATCCCCCCATGTTTGAGTTTCTTGTATAAAATGGTATTGTGTTTCCATATAACTTATCCACAGCCTTCATTATACTTTGTCATTTCTAGTTTGCTTGAATAACTAATACAGTGTAAATGCTATGTAGATAGTTGTAAATACAATGTAAATGCTATGTAAATAGTTCACAGCTCAAGGCAAATTCAAGTTTTGCTTTTTGGAAGAAATTTGGTAGAACTTTGTTTTGAGTATTTGCAATCTGTGGTTGGTTGGATCCCAGGATGCAGGAACCATGGATACAGAGAGCTGACTGTATTTAAAATAATGAGCTGTTCAGATTTGCTTTAAAGTACCCCAGGAAAATATAAAAGTAGAATGTATGAAACCTTAGTAAAAGTGTGATGAAAGATGGACGTGATCTTGTTCACGGACTAAATTTAGGCAGGCTACCTTCAAGGTTAAAGACAGCTTTTAACTGAGGGCTAATGGATGAATACAGGGTGAAGACCCAAGTAGAATGATTGAAGAAAAGTTTCAACAGAGGGAATGGCACGTATAGAGTCTTAGTGGTCGGAAAAGCAGCAAGCATAGGACATGCTAGGGCTTGAGAGTACTTTGATGATTGGACTCTAGAATTTATAGAGATCGATGGAAAGAGATGAGGCATGCAGGGATCTCACAAGCCTTGGTAAGAAGTCAGTCAGTGGGAAGACATTGAAGTGGTGTAAGCTGGGAGGTAGGAGAGTGAGATTTGCACTTGGATGATTGTGGAGGATGTTTGCTAAAATGGATTGATCATGGTGGCTCAGATAAGGATCGTAACCCTGGAGGTTCATGAGGTAATTGGAAGTGTCAGAACTTGGTGATAGATTGAGTGTAAGGAAGAATAAGTGAAAAGTGGTAGCAAGATCTTTCTGGGTCTGGGGAAACAATGGGGTATGAAGAGGCAACATGGAGTAAAGAGAGCAAGCTCTACTTTGCACAACCCCCTGTTACAAGGCACAGAGCTGAAGATTCGAGGAGCGCTGAGCAGTCCAGTCAGTGTAGGAATGGCTGTGGGGTTCTAGGTCAGTCAAGTGGACAAAGGCTTTGGCTGATCTTCACATGAGGCAGATGCACTTAGCAGTCTTTAACTGAATGAAATATAGCTCTTGGATTACATGGTATGTGAATAGAGACTGCAGATTTACAGCTGCTCTGTAGCTTCCAGCTGGAAGAAAACAGAACTGAAAAGACACAAAACTGTGTTTTATTGAGTCTGGATGGCTGCAGAGTTTGGAACCGAATAGATCTTTTTTCTCTCCCTTAATTATGTCGTTCACACCATTTGGTGTATATAGATGTACAGGTGTTGACAGCTGCACGATGGCACAGTGAAGCGCATTTTCTCCAGCTTTCCTTTGTAGTCCAATTTCCCATATCCCTTACTTTGGGCAACCTCTGATCTCTTCTCTGTGTATATTGTTGTGCCTTTTCCATAAAGCCATATAAATGGGATTTACAGTACATAATCTTTTGAGTCTGGCTTCTCTGTGGACCATATTGGTCTCTGTCCATTCATACTCAGTTCTCCCTTTGCCGTAGAAAATATATAGATAAAATGGATTTGGCTGTGTTCCAGTACAACCGTCTTTTGGCAGTGAATTTTTTTTTTCTTCTTATAGTTGTTAAATGTCATTAAAGAGATTTCTTCTTTTCATTATTTTTAACTAATATAATGAACAATAATAACAAAAACTAGATGGCACACTGGATTTGGCCTTTAGGCAATAGGGTGCCAAATCTCAAACCATTAACCCCAAACATATTGTAAATCCTAGAAAATGTTAACTACTTTTATTATTGATGACTATAAAAGCCTTATGATCTCCGTTGCTGATTAGAAGAGGATAAGATATGTATTAATTCCATCAGAGAGTTGTGTACCTGAACCTCATCAAAGTACTAGCCACTCTCTTCCTCAGTCTCTCAAGAATCAACTGTTACTGATAAATTCAGCAAGGATGACCACTGATGTCAACTTGCCTGGGGCATTTTCAGCTAAGATCTATTTTCCCTTCTTGGTGCATTGTTGTTATTCAGTTGCTAAGTCGTGGCCAACAGTTTGCCACCCCCATGGACTGTAGCCCACTAGGCTTCTCTGTCCTCCACTGTCTCCTGGAGTTTGCTCAGATCTGTGTCCACTGAGTCAGTGATGCCATCTAAACATCCCATCCTTTGCCGCCCCCTTCCCCTTTTGTCTTCAGTCTTCCTCAGCATCGGGGTCCATCCCAGTCAGTCATTCACACTGGGTGTCCAAAGCATTGGAACTTCAGCTTCAGCAGCAGTCCCTCCACTGAGTATTCAGGGTTGATTTATTTTAGGGTTGACCGGCTTGATCTCTGTACAGTCTGAAAGACTCTGAAGAGTTCTCTCTAGCACCACAACTCTAAAGCATCAATTGTTTCACACCAAGCCTTCCTTATGGTCCAACTCTCACAGTCATATATGACCTCCAGAAAAACCACAGCATTGACTGTATGGACCCTTGTTGGCAAAGCAATGTCTCTGCCCTTTAATATATTTTCTAGGTTTATCATAGCTTTTCTTCCAAGGAGCAAGCATCTGCATGTGTATTTAGTGCCTATTTTCACGTTCAAAATTGTCTTGAGGTAGATGATGTTATGTGGTCAATCCAGAGCTCATCAGCCTATGTGGAAGATGCTGTGAGAAATAGCCGTGAAACACTCAGAAATACCAACCGTTCTCTGTATGGGAACATTTAGTATCAGCTATGGTTGTGTTTCACTTGTGGAATGGAAAAAAAAAAAAAAACC
>NW_011495035.1:5450967-5475612 GCF_000754665.1 Bison bison bison | reverse complement strand
TGGAATTAAAAAAAAAAAAAAGTCTTTCTGGACATAGTGCATTGTTGAACCAAACAAATGTTTGTTTTCTTCATAATCATTAGAAAGCTCAGAATGAAATTTATGACTAGAATGTAAGAAGGTAGGACTTTATGCAGTTCCTAATTCTCCATATTTTATACCACTGCTTTTTACTTTTTTCACATTTTAGATCTTATTATTCTTTTGTCTTGTCCTTCTGAGTCATGCAAAAGTTTTCTTAAAAAAGGCAAGGCATTTAAAATTTAATGCATTTTAAGTTTTGTCATGCTTTCTTTATACATAATAAATGTAAAAGATTTCTTAGTTTTGGTAGTGAGTGTAAGAGGTCAAAGTAAACATATGGAGTGAAAATAATTTTTTTATTGGCCTAATTATTTTTAAAGGGCAGTAGGAATAGCTACACAGTGTTCTTCCTACACCTACACCTTGTTCTACAAATAATGTTTAAAATTTGAATAGTGTTTTTTTTTTTTTTTTGATTGAGGAAGCTTCTTGGAGGGCTATCTTACTTAATTTGGTTATGGTAAATGGTATTATTCTGTTATTCCTCTTTTCCTGATGAGAATACTGAGTCTCAAAGACTTTAGGTGATATGATTTAGGCATACAGATTATGATAAACCTTGGCTACTTACCTGTAGCTGAAAAGCTGTTATGCATACCTAACTTGTAAATTTCTACCTTTATGCAGAGTTATTTTCTGAAAACTGTTACCCATTTGGAGTACATTAAACCTTTGCAAACAATTAAAACAGTTTTTAATTTTTCTCACTCTTAATGTTAAATGGTGATTTTTCCCCCAATAAATTCAGTTGTATAATTTTGTTTATCATAGGCTTCTGCAAAAATATCAGATTTTTATAATATTAAAATAAAAGACTATTAACTACTAGAATATTAATTTTACCATCAGATCAGATCAGATCAGTCGCTCAGTCGTGTCCGACTCTTTGCGACCCCATGAATTGCAGCACGCCAGGCCTCCCTATCCATCAACAACTCCCGGAGTTCACTCAAACTCATGTCCATCGAGTCAGTGATGCCATCCAGTGATCTCATCCTCTGTCGTCCCCTTCTCCTCTTGCCACCAATCCTTCCCAGCATCAGAGTCTTTTCCAATGAGTCAACTCTTCACATGAGGTGGCCAAAGTACTGGAGTTTCAGCTTTAACATCATTCCTTCCAAAGAAATCCCAGGGCTGATCTCCTTCAGAATGGACTGGTTCGATCTCCTTGCAGTCCAAGGGACTCTCAAGACTCTTCTCCAACACCACAGTTCAAAAGCATCAATTCTTCAGCCCTCAGCCTTCTTAACAGTCCAACTCTCACATCCATACATGACCACAGGAAAAACCATAGCCTTGACTAGACGAACCTTTGTTGGCAAAGTAATGTCTCTGCTTTTCAATATGCTATCTAGGTTGGTCATAACTTTCCTTCCAAGGAGTAAGCGTCTTTTAATTTCATGGCTGCAGTCATCATCTACAATGATTTTGGAGCCCAGAAAAATAAAGTCTGACACTGTTTCCACTGTTTCCCCATCTGTTTCCCATGAAGTGGTGGGACCGGATGCCATGATCTTCGTTTTCTGAATGTTGAGCTTTAAGCCAACTTTTTCACTCTCCACTTTCACCTTCATCAAGAGGCTTTTTAGTTCCTCATCACTTTTTGCCATAAGGGTGGTGTCATCTGCATATCTGAGGTTATTGGTAGTTCTCCTGGCAATCTTGATTCCAGCTTGTATTTCTTCCAGTCTAGCGTTTCTCATGATGTACTCTGCATATAAGTTAAATAAGCAGGGTGACAATATACAGCCTTGACGTACTCCTTTTCCTATTTGGAACCAGTCTGTTTTTCCATGTCCAATTCTAACTGTTGCTTCCTGACCTGCATACAGATTTCTCAAGAGGCAGATTAGGTGGTCTGGTATTCCCATCTCTTTCAGAGTTTTCCACAGTTTATTGTGATCCACACAGTCAAAGGCTTTGGCATAGTCAATAAAGCAGAAATAGATGTTTTTTTAGAACTCTCTTGCTTTTTCGATGATCCAGTGGATGTTGGCAATTTGATCTCTGGTTTCTCTGCCTTTTCTAAAACCAGCTTGAACATCAGGAACTTCACGGTTCACATACTGCTGAAGCCTGGCTTGGAGAATTTTGAGCATTACTTTACTAGCGTAAATTGCACTTGTGTGCAATTGTGTGGTAGTTTGAGCATTCTTTGGCATTGCCTTTCTTTGGGACTAGAATGAAAACTGACCTTTTCCAGTCCTGTGGCCACTGCTGAGTTTTCCAAATTTGCTGGCATATTCAGTGCAGCACTTTCACAGCATCATCTTTCAGGATTTGGAATAGCTCAACTGAAATTCCATCACCTCCACTAGCTTTGTTTGTAGTGATGCTTTCTAAGGCCCACTTGACTTCACATTCCAGGATATCTGGCTTTAGGTCAGTGATCACACCATCGTGATTATCTGGGTCATGAAGATCTTTTTTGCACAGTTCTTCTGTGTATTCTTGCCACCTCTTCTTAATATCTTCTGCTTCTGTTAGGTCCATACCATTTCTGGCCTTTATTGAGCCCATCTTTGCATGAAATGTTCCCTTGGTATCTCTGATTTTCTTGAAGAGATCCCTAGTCTTTCCCATTCTGTTGTTTTCCTGTATTTCTTTGCATTGATCACTGAAGAAGGCTTTCTTATCTCTTCTTGCTATTCTTTGGTACTCTGCATTCAGATGTTTATATCTTTCCTTTTCTCCTTTGCTTTTCGCTTCTATTCTTTTACAAAATATAATATTTTATGAAGGTAAAGTAAACTCTGCCATTAACATGGCATATTTGTAGAAGGAAATTTATTAATATCCTCTGTGTTCATTGGCCTTAAGAATTACTTTGTTTTATTTTTATAGTATGCAAAGTATATATTAAAAATTCTTCATAAATAGATTTTATTTTCCCTTGAATGTGTCCTAATTTGCTATTTCAATATAAAAGGAACATTGTAAATGTTCAGCCAGATGAAATGAACACCACATGTTCATCTACCAAGAAAGTTTTAACCTAAGTCATAAAAAGGGAAATTGAAAAAGTTTTGTTTTATTTAATGGCAAATGCAAAATCACCTACAGTGTAACTTCCTACCAGTCATTGGCTTCCTAGATAGCAAAACATTCAACAACCCAACTGTTTTTAATAATTTACTTTCCACCTCTTGACACCTGCATGAATATCAGGTGCTTTTACCAACGCATACCGCCTAATGCTAAATGAGCAGATTATCTCTTTCAGTGTTTTCATCTGTTCCTACATGCTGACATTATGTTCCTATTTTAGTAGTGTACTTTACTGCTCTAAAAGAAACCAATCACTTTTTATATCTATACCACTCGTCCTGAACCCATTAATGCAATATGATTCTAACACATTGCCAAAAAAGTGTATAAGTGGCTTTAGGGTTCTCCAGATTGCAAATTTTATGCTACTGCAATAACTCTGAAGTAAGATGCTCCTAGGCAAGAAAGATATAGAGGGGTTTTGTGAGTTAGTGGAAAAGTAATTAAATTTTAATATTGTTAATTTTTTTCAATCAATAGATCTTCATTTTTAAAAGTAGCCTGTGTGCATGCTAAGTCACTCAGCCATGTCCAACTCTTTGCAACCCGATGGACTGTAGCCCTCCAGACTCCTCTCTCCATGAGATTCTCCAGGCAAGAATGTTTGGGTTGATTGCCATGCCCTCCACCAGGGCATCTTCCTGACACAGGGATTGAACCCTAGTCTCTTATGTGTCCTGAATTGGCAGTTGTTACCGCTAGTGCCCTGGGAAGCCCTATAATATGTTAAAGCTTTGTATTGATAAGGGTGTCTCTTTCCTACCCCCATACCTTTGGTTGCCAAGCAACAATTCCTGTATGACTATTCAAGCATGCATAGGTTTAAAATAGTAACACCACGTTGTTCAGCACCTTACAATTCCCATTTAGTATATACTGGATATTGTTTCCTATCCGAATATATGGCTTTCCCCCACAGAGCTATGTAACAGTCCACGCCATAGACCACTAAATTCAAAGCATAGTTCTTTCCGACCAGCAGCATCAGCTTCACCTGAAAACTTATTGCAAATCCAAATTCTAATGCAGACCTACTGCATCAGACAGTTCTGGGTCGGACCCGAGAAGATCTCAGGAGATTCTGATGCCCACGAAAGCTTGAGATGCGGGGCTTCAGATGAATCATCTTCTTTATAGAGGTGTCTATTAAAAATCACTTAGGCTTTTTCTAGCCTTTTCCTTTTATGAATAGTACTGCAGTGAAGATCCTTATATATAGACCTTTTAAGGAGATTGATGGATCTTTGTTAAACTGCTTTTCAAAGTTATACCAATGTACATACCCACCAATAATGTATGAGATTTTTCTAAGCATTTCTAAAACAATCTTTCTTGATGTTTTCTTCTATTTTTGTAACTTTTAAAAAGTAGTATTGATAATAAATGAATGGCTAAGAGGGCTAGATAGAGGATCTGTCAGGGGGAAAAAGGCACCAGAAAAGACTGAGAAAATATGATCCTATAGATAGGTAGGTGATTACAGGAGGAGAGAATATTAAAAGGGCTGTGGAAGATTGTTTCAGGATGGCCGACCTACAGTGTGATATTAACATTCCTCCCAAAGAGAAGTAGTAGGATCTGTGCAACCTTCTTGAATCTGGGCAATCCTGTAACTACAGTGGAAGTGATCATACGTGATTTCTAAAGAAGAGGTCATCAAAGGCAATATTGCTTGTCTGTCCTCCTTTGATAGTCCCTCTTGAAACTGAGCAACTATGCAAAATACAAAACAAAGCAAAACAAAACCATGTCACCCATTGAGAGAACCAAGGTTCTTTGCTCTCAGCTCTGGCTTAACTCCCCACTAACAGTCAATGTCAGCTTGTTCTCTTTGAAGAAAACCTTCCAGTCCCAATAGCTGCCCCACCTGATGTCACATGTAGCAGAGATTATTAGAGTTCCTTGCTGAACCCTGCCCTGGTTACATATTTGTGAAGAAGCAAATTATTATTGTTATTTTAAGCCACTAATTTATTTGGAATGATTGTTACCCAGCAGTAGAAAACTGGAACAAGGGCTCTTTAAGATCTAATAGGTTTCTAGCACTCTTAGAGCAGGGAAGGTAGAGGCAGATGCTTAAAAATAATAGGTTCAAAATTAAGTATTTCCTGTTCTGCATTCTCCAGTCAAACAAACTTGGAACTGAACTTTTGGAATGAGCAAGTTCTTAAATTCAGAATAATTTATAGACTGCACACATGTATAATTAGTCTAAAATATGGAGTTCCTGGTATGCTTAGGAAATTAAATACATGGTGTATGTCTGTATCCTTATAATTGGAAGATTCAATGGTTTTTAAAAACTGTATGTCAAAGAATTGTACACATGTAAAATATATTTCAAATAGTTATAAAACAAAATAAAAATCTTCCCTAGCATAGAGTAAGATGCTTTTGTAGAAATTTAGTAACTTAATTTTCATAAGCTTTCAAGTGAAGGGTTTTCATTTTTAGATAAGGAATGAGGGAAATACACTCAGTATATTTCATTCTCTTGTGACTAAATTATTATGTAACTACTTAAGATCACAGAAATTATTATGAAAGTAAGAAATGTATTTTTAACATGCTTTTTTGAGAAACATGGAGTTAAATTGCCTTATGTGTCCAGAATTTTCAAACACTTCTTATGTTTAATGACAGTGTTCCAAAGATATTCCTATGGATCTTAGGGTCCTGGGTACATGTATTTTACTTACTCTATAATGGAGTAGTCTTCTGTTCTCCTGAACATTTGGGAAAAGAGCAATTAAGGCCACATAGCTTTTGGTAACTGTAAGAATCAAAATGACTTCAGTCAACCCAGGCTTATATTTTAATGAAGGGTAAATTCTGTCAGCGGGTTTTGCTGCCTGTCAAGTAGACTACCCCTTTGTACAAAATATTAAAATGTGTGGCCCTCAAATCACTAACTAGATGTTCCTATTTCATATTTATATTTGTATTCGTGGTTTCGATCCCTGGCGGGAAGATTCCCTGGAGGAGGAAATGCCAACCCACTCCAGTACTCTTGCTTAGAAAATCACATGGACAGAGGAGCCTGGTGGGCTACAGTCCTTGGGGTTGCAGAGTCGGACACGACTGAGCATGCATGTGTGCACATGTTTTATATTTATTAATAATAAATCCAAAAGCCTTCCTCCCCCCGCTGGCAGAATCAGAATCTTTAGAGTTGGGGCCTGGGGATCTTAACTTTAAGCATACTTCCCTGCTGATTGTTGTATACCAGAGTGAATTTTATTCTTCTCTCTATTAAAAATGATGGCTGGTTTTCTTTTTAATTGAGCACAGATGACTAAAGAGATTAGTGTTCTAAAAGAGCATATAAATAATTCAGGTTTAAACTCTTTGCTATAATGGTATGATTTACTTAAAAGTCAGAACCTCATCCAAATATGATTTTCAGTCCTTTTCTCTTTGTCATTCTTGTGGTAGGATGTCAGTTGACAATGAAATGGCCCCAGAGCAGGTGCAATAAGCAGCCACAGTGAATCTCCATTAATTTTTATTATAAATATGTAGATATTTCTTCATGATTTATACTTGATGCTTCCTGAAAAGACTAGAGTTGGCTTGCAGAAGAAAGTATGAAACAGGACAGCCACAGATAATAATGGATGGAGACCATTTAAAAGACAGAGGCATCTGGGAGATGCTGAATCTAACAGCTGGGAAGTATCCTGATCACTGCCACCCAATGAAACACGTTGGCTTATACATTTTTAATCGAGGTTATAGAAAGCATATATGACTGTCAGAAGAGGCTAACATTTATTTTCTTTGAACTAAATAAGCAAGTGTGAATGTGGGCTGTATAGTGATGGATATTGTATAACAGAGAAAATAATAAATGTTTTGCAAAATATAGAGAAAAATATTTGTGAAATGTATCATTCTAGTTACTCTGAGAGCTTTGCATTAAATACAGCCATGAAAGACACTTCTTGTTTGGTTAATAGGGAAGTGAAGCCACTCAGTCGTGTCCAACTCTTTGTGACCCCATGGACTGTATCCTACCAGGTTCCTCTGTCCATGTGATTTCCCAGGCAAGAATACTGGAGTGGGTTGCCATTTTCTTCTCCAGGGGATTTTCCCAACCCAGGGATCGAACCTGGGTCTGCGGCATTGCAGGCAGACACTTTACCGTCTGAGCCACCAGGGAATTTGGCTAATACCTTATAATAATAGCTAACATTTGGTGTTTGTCCTGCCCTGGTATATGGTTTTTCATTTAATCTTCCAAAAAAAAAAACCCCAGAAATGTATATAATATTGTTCTTCTTGTTTTACATCTTAGAACCTTAGGTGTGTGTAGGGAGGCTGAGTAATTTGAGTTGCTTAGGTTACCAAGTGCCACCCTGACTTGAGAGTCTTGTATTACACTTTATGTGCTTATCAGATTCATCCAAGTGGTTTGCCTTCTGCTGTCCTAAATTAAAATAATAAATTGTGCATATTGGAGAATAAGGATGAATAGAGAGTTTGTCGTTTCATTATTTCAGCCTTTCATTTTCTAGACCAAGACAAATGACCTTAATCCCTTTATCTAGTGTCCTGAGATGAAAATGGTGTCTAAAGATTCTGTTGTTACTTTATATTGTAGGTTAAAAGAAGCCCATCTATTTATGTGCTTTTATGGCAGTATACATGGCAAACATATGTGTTTGGAATGGATGTAAGCAAGGAAGAAAGATGAATTTGCCCTCTTATTCTCACCTAGACCCTGGGTTTTCCAACTGCAGTGTGGGTGTGTATCATGGAATTCATGATGGTAGCAGAGTAAAAAGATTCTTTGTCCAGAGGAGATCCATGGATCATACTGAGTATGTGTGCAAGCAATTCATTAAAAAGCCCTGGAGTTCTGCCCCATGTAGTATAGAAGACAAAGCTTTAACCTGGAAAATCTTAAAGCAGATGTTCCCAGCTGAGTGCCTCATCCATAAAGTGACATCAGGCAGTGGGCTGCAGTGGATCATCCAGTTTGAAGCTGGGCTGCATCCTGATGGATCTGCCAGAATGAGTTATTCTCCAAGTAACTGAAAAAAAAAAAAAAAAAAGACTTATTGAGATTGCTTTCCTCTCTTCATTATAAACTGCATCATGTTTTTCAAATAGAACAATTTAATTTGAGATCTAAATTATTTTCCTCCTTTTAGAAACCCAGAGCAGTGAAACTCCTGCACTCTTCACCTAAAGGATAATAACACCTAAAAACTAGATCGTTCATTCTAAGAAAGTTAATGGTAAATCTTGAACTTGAAAATAGGACAGGTGGTGAGAGTAATATTGTGACCTCACTTGTGACAAAAATGCCAGAGCCTTCAACTAAATTCAATTTAAAATGTTTGGGGGAGCATCTTAGCATGTCTTATTTTCCCTGTAATTACTCATCTCTTTATTCAATTAATTGACCAAAGAATAATGAAAAAAGAATAAAAATAAGTTGTGCTAGTTGTCTTCCATCTGCCCTTCCAGATCCATCTTCCACCCTGTTTTCTGCCCCCATGAGACCCATATGGACCACATCAGAGGGTTCCTTTGCCATTTGGCTTTTTGGATAGGTTTTGGCTCATGAGAGACAGTGTAGGAAGTTGGAGAGTGGGAAGAGGAAAGGTCGGGGTATTTACCAACCCAGCTCTCTGGCTGTTGCTGCTGCTGCTGCTAAGTCGCTTCAGTCGTGTCCGACTCTGTGTGACTCCATAGACTGCAGCCCACCAGGCTCCCCCGTCCCTGGGATTCTCCAGCCAAGAACACTGGAGTGGGTTGCCATTTCCTCCTCCAATGCAGGAAAGTGAAAAGTGAAAGTGAAGTCGCTCAGTCGTGTCCGACTCTAGCGACCCCATGGACTGCAGCCTACCAGGCTCCTCCATCCATGGGATTTTCCAGGCAAAAGTACTGGCTGCTAGACACTGTATATTATCTAGGAGTCCTCCTACTAGAGGCTACAGCTCCGAACAGTACCTGTCTCTATACAGTTACCATCTCTGTGTTTTGGAAATCTCCAGTCCTCTCACTGTTTGGATCTAAGCATGTTCTTGTTCCCCACTGTCACTAGCCCTGCAATTCTGCTTCATGCTTTGTCAGCTTCCTTATACCCTGCTCTTTGTCAAACTCTTCTCCAGTTGCCCCAGTGAAGTGTGCCCCCTGTATACTGCAGGAAGCTTTATGAATACACATTTATGAAATAATTGTAAATAGACCCAAATGGAAGAAAATGTCTTTGGAACTTTCAAACTACTTGTATTATATTCATATAAATAACACCTGGTGTGGAATATTTGTGTAGAGAATAGTAAGGTAAGATTTATCGGCATGCCCTATAATGCAAGTCTTTCTGACTAAAAGTCAAAATCCATACATTCTGACCCTAATTTCTGGAAATGTATTTGTATTTTGGCTTCCAGATGAAAAATACTTTTAAGCAGCACTGTCGAATAAAAATATAATGCAAGTCACTCTTGTAATATAAAATGTCACAGTAGCCACATTAAAAGGAAAAGGAAATGGGTGAGATTAATTTTAACAATATATTTTATTGAACACAGTATATCCTAAGTTTTGTTGTCAACATGAATTCAATATAAAAAATTATTAGTGAGTTATTTGATGTTATACCAGTAGATTTTAGTAATGAGGCATCTAATTTTTTTTTTTTATACAAAATCTTTGAAATCCAGTTACAGTATATGCAGTCCAGACTAGTCACATTTCTAAGGCTCAGTAGCTGCATGTGGGTAGTGACTGCTCTACTGGGCTGCAACAATTAATGTTTCTGAAACACTCAAAGCAGTGCCTGGCGCTGAGTTGTTCAGTCTCTTAGTTGGGTCTGACTCTTTGTGACCCCATGGACTGCAGCATGCCAGGCTTCTCTGTCCTTCACTATTTCCGGGAATTTGCTCAAACTCATGTCCATTGAGTCAGTGTTCCAACCACCTCATCCTCTGTCACCCCCTTCCCCTGCCCTCAGTCTTTCCCAGAATCAGGGTCTTTTCCAGCCAGTCGATCTTTTGCATCATTTGGCCAAAGTATTGGAACTTTAGCTTCAGCATCAGTCCTACCAATGAATATGCACAGTTGATTTCCTTTAGGATTGACTGGTTTAATCTCCTTGCTGTCCAAGGGACTCTCAAGAGTCTTCTCCCCAACGCCACAGTTGAAAGCATAAGTTCTTCAGTGCTCAGCCCTCTTTATAGTCCAACTCTCACATCCAAACATGACTACTGGTAAAACCATGGCTTTGACTAGATGGATCTTTGTTGGCAAATTAATGTCTCTGCTGTTTAATATGCTTTCTAGGTTTGTCAGCTTTTCTTCCAAGGAAACCTGGTGCATAGTACAACTTCATATATGTTGTGTTTTTTGTTGTTGTTGTTGCTGTTGTTACTGGTTGTCATTAAAATCTTCTTAAGATATTCTAAGTGAGTATTATTCTTATTTTACAGACAAGGAAACTGAATCACAGGGAGAATAAGCAGCTAGCCCAGAGTTGCAGAGGTTTTATGTAACAGATCCTAGACTCATACCCAGTTCTTATGGCTCTAAAACCAATGCACTTAGAAGCCAGAGGTCCGAGTCCTCCAGGTGTGACTAGGTAGAGGTAGGTTTGACCTATAGGGGTTGACAGTGGGAAAGAGAGAAATTCTGATCTGGCATTTACTTGCCTTTGCCCTAGGCCACAACATTGTCAGACATGTGTTACGTAGTGTAAAGATCAGGATCATAGAGACTTGGCAGTTAAGCAGAACTTCTCTCTGATTGACAGTTGAACACAGGACACATTCTCAGGGCCCTGTTCACATCATATCCATGCGAAGGATTCTCACTTGAATTACAATCTGTGCAGCTGTGGGTGGCAGCCCTGAATTCAGGTGCATATGTACCCCAGATCAATAGACAAATTACTAGAGCTCCCTCTCTTTAAAAAAAAAAAAAACACTAATGAAGAATATACTCTGATGCCATCACAGAGGCCCTGACTTGTCCTGTGATTCTTAATCACGAGGCACACATCTTTCTCCACTAGCATGACTATCATATCCCTCATTTTTGTTACCCCTGGTTTGGCAATACACATTAAGGAGCTGCATAAAATGTATTGCTTTCCAAATTCATGCCTTAGTAGTACTGCTTTTGCCTACTGTCATAGTTAAATACATATATTATTAAAGCATTTCTCTTTAATTTCATTGATTCTAATAGAAGGCTTTCATAAAACGAGTAGTTTTTAATGTTTCCATATGTTACTGTCAGAAGACTGTGACATTCTAGAAAGTGTTGCATTGAAAACATCAGCCAACCTCCTAACTAAAATATATCATGAGTGCTTTAAATATTATGAATGCTGTTAGAGGCATCAAGCATACTGAAATGCAGTATTCATCATGGAGTAATACTACAGTAGCTGTCTAGACAATATATGCTTTATTGAATGTTTGCTGATTTCAGGAAAGATAGCTATATTTAATTTCTTCTAGGTATAGTTTTTATCATGTTTCTGTATTAACATGTATCACAGGTAAGATATCTTTGTGGTATGTAAAAATATTCAGAGTCATTTATATTCAGTATTACCTAGTTTTAACCATTTGTGGATTTCAATTAAAATTGTTTCTGGTTGGTAATGTCCCTTTATTGAGCAGTAAAGGAACAGGCTATATTCAGTTAGTTCCTGATAGGTTTATAATGGAGAAAATTTTAATTGTTGTTATAATAAAAATACCTGAATTAAAATGGTTTTCTTAGTGGGTATCAAAATTTAAAGTACTAATTTTAAAAAAGTTTAAGTGAAGTTTTGCTGCATTTAATGTGCCAGTTGTGTTGGAAGTAGACAACACCAAGAAAACTGGAAAACTGGAAAGTTGGTTCTGTTTGACATAAAAAGAATCTAAAGAAAACTGTCATATGAACTTGAAGCTTGTGATTAAACATACTTCATTGTCTGAGAGGTGAAAAGTTCTGGGAAGAGACATAAAAAGTGTGGCTTTCGGTAGGATATCCACTGAAATATGCATAGATATAAGAAAAATGCCCAAGTCTCTATTCTTGAATACCCTTTCTGCCCCAGACAGAACATTTCTACTTGCTGCCTTTATTATATTGTTCACTACCTGTTGTGGGTTGAATTTTGTTCTCTCAGAAAAACTGCATTGAAGTCTTAACCCAATGCTTCAAAATGTGCCCTTATTTGGAAATAGGGTCACTGGAGATGTAAATAATTAAGATGTGGTTCTGATGGCTCAGATGGTGAAGAATCTGTCTGCAGTGCAGGAGACCTGGGTTCGATCCCTGGTTTGGGAAGATCCCCTGGAGAAGGGAATGGCAACCCACTCCAGTATTCTTGTCTGGAGAGTTCCATGGGCAAACACTGCAGCCCATGGGGTTGCAGAGTCAGACATGACTGAGTGACTAACGCTTTCACACTTCACATGCTGGAGTAGAGTGGGTTCCTGATCCAATGTGACTGATGTCTTTATGAGAGGACATCCTTGTGAAGATAGACACACACAGGAAGAAGGCATATGACTATGAAGGCAGAGATTGGAGTGATGTATCTACCTCCTACCTTATTATGTAATCATTAAACAAGAAATGATTTTGATTAGAATAGGAACAGCGATCTCTGTGTTTGAAAAATAGAGCTTATGGAATATATGGGGTCCCAAGTGACGCTAGTGGTAAAGAACTTGCCTGTCAATGCAGGAGACATGAGTTGCGGGTTCAATCCCTGGATTGGGAAGATCCACTGGAGGAAAAAATGGTAATCAGACAAGCATTCTTGCCTGGAGAATCCCATGGACAGAGGAGCCTGGTGGTACAATCCATAGGGTCACAAAGAGTTAGACATGACTGAAGTGACTTAGCATACACTCAAGCATAGAATATATACTTAGGGAAGAATGGTAGCCTAATGTTTCATATTGGTTAAATGCTAGAGAGGGCTTATTTATGGATAGAAACATCATCCACAGCATTGATGGAGTGCATTTCTTCCACCAGCTTCATGATTTCTGGCACCTTTAATAAACAGGTGCAAAGGATAATATAACCCATTAAATAAGTTGTCTCATTTATTCTAACAGTAGTATATTTACATTTGTCCCATTTTCACTTTATTTTACTCTCTGCATCAGCACATTTGCCCTAATTGCGTTCTAATTTGTATACACATTTATGCTTTAAAAATTTAGACTGATAAGACCTTTTTCACCAACTCTTTAAGTACTGAAGTGTATGTGTGTGTCGGGGGGGCCTAGTGTCACCTAGTATCCTGTGTAATGCATTTCTGTAGCACAAAATTGCACTGTTGTTCTTTGCTTATTCTCAAATTCAGATATAACTTATAAAGAAAACAAGTAATATAAATTCATGCTTGCTTTCTTCTAAGAAACATAGGCAAATGCATATTCAGAGGTTGACTGATAGTGATGTTTCCATGGCAACAAGCAGACTATCATAATATTTATATCATCTATTATGCTTTAGTTTATTTTAGGGTTTGGTGTTTAGGGTACGATAACATACACCCTTATTTTCTTAAATAACTTTATATTAGGTTGCTTTTTTCTGTGTTAAATGGTTTTGAAGACATCATGAAAATTAAGAAGTCATTATTACACTTGTAGATTTTTTTTACTTAATTTATTTTTTATTGGAGGATCATTGCTTTACAGAATTTTGCTGTTTTCTGTCAAACCTCAACATGAATCATGTGTAGATTTTTATTATTCCCTACTTTAAATTATATACATTATTTGTTTATAAAAGTTTTGAAATTGATGTACACAACACAGTAAGTCTGACCTGTATGAAAATTAGGGAGAAATACATGCATCATGCATAACTTTAGATTTCATAATGATATTTTTGGGGAGTTTTTTTTATAGCTATTTTGCTTGGTAAGCTTTAACTTAATCATTCAGGAGATACGCAGCAGAACAACAGAAGTCAGCTGTGCACAAGGTGATGATCTAAGGTATTCTCAATCTTGCAGCAAAATACAGGAATTAGTTTATATGTGTTGTTAATATAGGGGCATGGAAAATGAGAACTGTGATAACATTAATTTATGTACTTGACCCGTAATATATCCAAAACACTGTTCTGTATGCCTACTATTAAAATTAAGCAGAAGAAAGGCTTTAGTTTTGTAAAGTTTACTTTCTACCCAGGATTGAGGGATGGATGGGCAGTAAATGAAGAAACAGTAAGTACATTCTACAATATTGTATAATGACTTCAAAGAAACAGAAAGTACGTAAGATCAAGAGATTGATGACAAATGGGCGCATTTACAGCTAAATATGTTGCTATCATTTACTGAAATCTGTTTCATTGATCATTGCCTTTGATCATTGTATCAAACCCCAAGGGATTCCTGGGTGGGTGTTATCCCTCCTTGTTTTGAGAGAGAAAACCAAGGCACTGCATGGTTGAAGACTGAGTTGGCAAGGTCCAGAGGGAGAGCACATCTTCTTCAATATCTTGTTGGCACATAGTAACATTTGTTGAAGAATTGAATGGGGGTAGGGGATGATTTGGGAGAATGACATTGAAATGTGTATAATATCATGTAAGAAACGAATCGCCAGTCCAGATTTGATGCAGGATACAGGATGCTTGGGGCTGGTGCACTGGGATGACCCAGAGGGATGGTATGGGGATGGAGGTAGGAGAGGGGTTCAGGATTGGGAACACGTGTACACCCGTGGCGGATTCATGTTGATGTATGGCAAAACCAATACAATATTGTAAAGTAATTAGCCTCTAATTAAAATAAATAAATTTAAATTAAAAAAAAATAAAATAGAATGTTGATATTCACAGTAATAAAAAAAAAAGAATTGAATAACCAGTTGAAAGAATCAGAAGCTTAAACTTTAATTTGGGTGTGATATTCCTCCTTTTTTTCTCCAAGTTAGAAATCAGAGGCAATGTCATCTGTCTGGCCCTGATACTTAATTAGCAGTGTGACTTTGGGTAAAATCTAACCTCTCTTGGACTTAGCTTGCTCTTGTAGAAATTGGGAATAATGATATATGTGTTGCCTGTCTCACAGATTGTTTCTGAGAAATGTGCGATAAGATGTGTCTACCTCAAGAGGTCTGTGCACATGCAAGTAATTTTGATTCTTTAGAAAGTAATCTTCATTTAATTTGAATTAAGTAAGTAATTTTTTTCAGGCACTCCCTAACTAATCTTTGATGTCTCTTTCTCTTTCTCACTTTGATGAAAATGGACAGTGTGAAGTGTTCATACAATTAAAGAAAAATAAACCTAATTAGCTTCTTTCTGTGTAAAAAAAGGTGATCTTTAAATGCCAGACCATAGGAGTTCTTATTACCTGTGAGCCCTGCTATTAGTCTGCAAATGTGCTGCTGAGTGAATCATTAAAAAAAAAAAAATAAGCTATTTATAAATAAGGGTAAGAATGCAGTATTTGATATTTTTTTCTTATAATGTTGGAGGGTTATTGCATTATGCTAATTCATTTTTATTTTTCTTTATTCCTGTAATAGATTGTTCTTCAGTCACTATTTTTATTTTTCTTTATTCCTATAATGGATAGAAATAAGCATATAATGTAACACTATATATTCATTGCTAAAATCACATGTGTCTTAATGGCAACTGTTCCATGAAATGTATAAACAGTCTCAGTGACTCAGCCAATTTAGCAAATAACAGGAGCTTTTTAAAAATTCACTTCATGTGTTGAATTTCAATAAATACTACTTAGCAACTACTCTACTAATTGCAGGGAGAAAACAGTAGAAATTATTATGTTCCTGGAGAGAGAGACATGCCTGTTAAAAGCAAGAGACCAAGTACAGATAAATTGAAATATTGTTAAAATCTTCAAAGGAGAATGGAAACTTTTAGCTGGGCTTGAATGATGCAGGTCTGGGCTGATGAGTATGTAGAATTTACCCTTGGCTGGGGAGGGGAAGCAGCTTGGTAATACTTACTGAACACCTAATAAATTCCAAGAATTTTGTATTTATTTTCCCATATAATCCTCTCAGCAGGTTTCTAACACAGGTCATATTATCTGCATTTTTCAGAAGAATCTGCTTATCAAAGAGTCTGAGAAAACTGTCTAAAATCACAAAACTTACTTTAGTAGCAGAGATTCTAACAGAAATCTAACTTAGATTCTTTGCTGAAGAAGTCACTAAGCCATTTTAATCTAGACTGTTGAAAAGCTTTTTTTAAATGTTTGAGATATTATTAAGATAACTGCATTGAAATTATGTGATTTGTTCCGATTTTCAGAATATTGTCATTTTATGTGATATTTTTATTTCCAAATTGGCAAGTAGGTGTTTCTAAGTGAAAAGATCAAGCACATCTTTGTATAACTAATCATTAGAATTCCTCTGTGACACACCCAATAATGGTTAGTTTTTGAAATATAACATTTTTTAAAAGTCTTGAAAATAGTTTTCTGTATTTGGTACTGTTTTGTATAAGAAAACTGGCTTCAATGGCCCTGTAAAAATCAAATTGTCTTTTAAAGGATGGTTCTCATACAGATTTTCTGAATTATCTCAAACCTCTGGCATACCTGGAGATCTTAGTTTCACAGAAAATGAAAATGATTTATAATATTGCCACATAAATTTTTTAAAATGTGGTTTTAATGACAAAGCTAGCTTTTTAAATTATACATGAAGCATAAGAAGAAAAAATTTTCAGAAAGTAAGATTTATATTATTCTTCGGTTTACATTAAACTGTTCATGTTTTAAAATATAGTATTACAGGTGAAATTAATATCCACAGTCAACTGGGAACCATTTTTTGCTTTTCTTTTTCTTAGATTTAATGTACTGGAGGAGTAGAACTGTCAGTATCAAAAACATCATAATTTTTCTCGTTTGATTTAAAAATCCAACATTTACCTTTCCTCAAATACATAGGGGGCTTTGATATAGTCAGGACCAGTAGTTGGACTATTTAGTTGAAAAACTCCTTAATAAATTAAAATATATAACCATTTAAAGAAAAAGTATCTGGCTATTATAAAAATTTTATTTCTGCTTCAAATATGAATCTATATATGTCTTCTGCTTTTTTTTTTTTTTTTTAGTTTTCAATGTAGTGCCATGCACTATTCTTTGATGGAAGGTATTATTCATTTTATTATTTGTATAAACCATACCTCTTAGGAATATGTTGTGATTTCCAGCTATTGTTTTTCTTTGAATTTAAGTGATAATTTTTAAAAATATTTCTTAAGAAACCTGGGTATGGAAATAGTCTAAAGATTTTTATCTTGTATTTATAAGCTTCTATGGTATTTTGCAACATGTATTCCATCTATTTTAGCATCAATCTTGGGGAAGGGGTGAGTTTCTTTATTGAGTTTTTCAAAAGTTAAAAATTCTCTATAAGCAACAGTTCTATTTTCTCATATACTTCTTCCATCAACTTTTTTAGTGTTTCACTAGTAATTTAATTTCAGCAACAGCAAAGACGTGTAGCGAAGGTGATCAGTTCTGTTAACAAATATAAGCAGTTCACCTGGTGGAAGCAGAAAGGCATGCTAGAAAGTAGCTACTAGGTACAAGCATTCTGTGTGCTCTTGACAGCCGACAGTATCTTTCTTAGAGGGGGTAAATCATACTGCTTGAGTGGAAGCCATTTGTGCTGGATAGGTGCTTTTTGAGGTCTGCAGAAAGCAAAAAGAGCAGCTAGAGGAGGGCCTAACCAAAATCCTTAGTTTTGTGAGAGCAGCTAATCTAAAACACAATTACTGTATAGTTCAGAATTATCTGAGAACTCTTCTGTCACAAAGGATGAGTATTTTTAACTGGACCAAGATGATGGTGTTTAAATGCTGCCCTCAATATGCCAGCAAATTTGGAAAACTCAGCAGTGGCCACAGGACTAGAAAAGGTCAGTTTTCATTCCAATCCCAAAGAAAGGCAATGACAAAGAATGTTCAGACTACCACACAATTGTACTCATCTCACATGCTAGTAAAGTAGTGCTCAAAATTCTCTAAACCAGGCTTCAATAGTATGTGAACCATGAAATTCCGGCTGTTCAAGATGGATGTAGAAAAGGCAGAGGAACCAGAGATCAAATTGCCAACATCTGTTATATCATAGAAAAAGCAAGAGAGTTCAAGAAAAACATCTTCTTCTGCTTTATTGATTATGCCAAATTTGACTGTGTGGATCACAACAAACTGTGGAAAATTCTTAAAGAAATGGGAATACCAGACCCCCTTAAACCTGTCTCCTGAGAGATCTGTGTGCAGGTCAAGAAGCAACAGTTAGAACTGGACATGGAACAACAGACTGGTTACGAATTGGGAAAGGAGTATGTCAGAGGCTGTATATTGTCACCCTGCTTATTTAACTTATATGCAGAGTACATCATGAGAAATGCTGGGCTGGATGAAGTACAAGCTGGAATCAAGATTGCCAGGAGAAATATCAATAACCTCAGATATGCAGGTGACACCACCCTTATGGCAGAAAGCAGAGAAGAACTAAAGTGCCTCTTGATGAAAATGAAAGAAAAGAGTGAAAAAGCTGGCTTAAAGCTCAACATTCAGAAAACTAAGATCATGGCATCCAGTCCCATCACATCATGGCAAATAGATGGGGAAACAGTGACAGACTGTATTTTCTTGGGCTCCAAAGCCCACTGCAGAAATTGCAAGGAGCTACTTTGAAATTAAAATTCGGTAGCTCCTTGGAAGGAAAGTTATGACCAACCTAGACAGCAGACTAAAAAGCAGTGACATTACTTTGCAACAAGAGTTCATCTAGTCAACTGTGGTTTTTCCAGTCATGTATGGACGTGAGAGTTGGACTATAAAGAAAGCTGAGTGCAGAAGAATCTATACTTTTGAACTGTGGTGTTGGAGGAGATGCTTGAGAGTCCCTTGGACTGCAAGGAGATCCTATTAGTCAATCCTAAAAGAAATCAGCCCTGAATTATCCTTGGAAAGACTGATGCTGAAGCCGAAACTCCCAATACTTTAGCCACTTGATGTGAAGAACTGACTCTTTGGAAAAGACCCTGATGCTGGGGAAGATTGAAGGCAGGAGGAGAAGGGGATGACAAAGGATGAGATGGTTGGATGGCATCACTGACTCAATGGACGTGAGTTTGAGCAAGCTCTGGGAATTGGTGATGGACAGTTAGGCCTGATGTGTTGCAGTCCATGGGGTCAGGAAGAATCAGACATGACTGAGTAACTGAACTGAACTGAACTGAGATGTGGAAACTTAACATAAATTAAAAGGAGAAGGATGGGGAATAAGTAAAATTTTAGAATCAGAAATACTCTGAATGACAAACCACGCTCTCTTGTCTCAATACCTAGAACACAGGTACATATTTCACGCATGCATACAGACTCATGCACCTATATTTACAAATATAAACATGTCTGTCTAATGAATGGCCAAATGTTAGGACAAGAAAATGGACTTCATCATCTAGGCAATGAGAGACTGATGTAAAATTTTGAGCAGGTATTAAAAACTGGAAATGTGTTTTATGAAGAAAGCTAAACTCAACTCTATGGGCACATAGATGGATTGATGAGAAAGGTGAGACCACAGCTGGGGAGACCAGCCCAAAGGTTAGATAAACTTCTCACACAGTATAAAGATTAAAAGAACTGGGTTGGAAATCAGTGTAAGCGGCTCTATCCCTTACTGTGTCACCTTTGTCAAAGTCCATAACTAATTGAGCCACAGCTTTTTTGGAAAATGGAAAAAATGTTACCTTTAAATGGAGCTTTTGTGAAAATTAATTAGCTCAATTCCACAAAATTCTGTCACACAGCCTTGTAAATCCATTCATCCATTAATCCCTTCATATATCAATTTAGTGAGTTTTGATAGAGCATATTCTTTTGACAGTGGGGCTGCTGAGATTTAAAAGACAGACATGGCATGTTGGGGCCATATGCTTTGTATACCCCTGGTGAATTTGCACTCTAAAATTTTTTCAATAAAATTAAAATGGTGCTTGTGAGAAATTAGAGAAAAATGGGAAGAAAGAGGATGAACTTAGCAAAACAATTAACATGATAAAATTGAATGAGTCAAACAAATGTAGGAATGACCAGTGGCAAGTTACATGGGCGTCTTAGTAACAATACAGTACAGAAGTTGTAGGGTTTTAGAGCGGCCACTGTAAGAATAGGAAAATGAAATGTTGACTATGAGATGGCATTTAGATTTCCAAAATGTATCCAGAAGGCAAGCAGAAAATGCATGTTTTGAATCAAAATTTTGATGAGCACAGCATTGATATATGCACAGTGGTAGAAGCATCACGAGTTCTGAGAGAATGTAAAGAAAAATGATAGTTATCACTTTTGAACATTTCTATGTTATACACTGTTTTAAGTGAATGATATGGCGTATCTTATTTCTTCCTCATGACAATAGCAGAGATAATTTCTATTATTTTCCTCAATTTACAGATGATGAAACTGTGGATCAACAAGTGAAGGAATGTACCGTAGGTCAGGCAGTTTCAGGAAAGGGATTTGTGGCTGGGTTTTTCCGACTCCTGAGGATACAGACTTGAGTTTAACCCAAGTTAAAAAGTGGAAGGAAACAAAGAGGTGGTCAGTGGGAAAGGGAACTTATTTAACAAAAGTGGAGCATGAGAATTATTGGAAGATGTATTTTGCTTTTGTACACATGATCTTTGCATGTTTGAAATCATATACGAGATGATGAAAGAGACTGAAATACAGATAGTTGTAAAAACAGAGAGGGAGAGGACATATGTATACCTGTGGCTAATTCATGTTGATGTGCAGCAGAGGCCAACACAATATTGTAGAGCACTTGTCCTCCAATTAAAAAAAAATAAAATGCAAAAAAAAAACCAAAACAGCAATATGACTGCACCAGCAATTTCCATACGCTGTGATGGGCAGGATGCCGCAGGAATAAGCCCTCCTGTGATTTCTGCCCTGGCACCTGCTTTCAGGATCTAGAAGAATGAGAGCTATTGTCTTGGGTACCTCATCAAGCTTTCTGATTGTGAACATTAAAATAATTATGAACATCTTAGATTGTTATTGAATAATTTAAAATATATAAGTGCTGGAATACTAGAGGGGGAAGAGATTCAAAAGGAATAAGGGAGTCTTGCACTGCTAGAATTCTTTTTATTTGTCAAAGGGCTTGCAGGCCTGTGATGCTGGAGATTCCCTCTCAAAAAGCCTGTGAGGTTCAGAGGGCAGGTGTTGTCCACAGTTTACAAATGAAAAACTGGGAGGTACAGACTAATCCCAAAGATAGGCAATGCCAAGAATGTTCAAACTACCACAGAATTGCACTCATCTAACACACTAGCAAAGTAATGCTCAAAATTCTCCAAGCCAGGCTTCGCTAGTACAGGAACTGAGAATTCCCAGTTGTTCAAGCTAGATTTAGAAAAAGCAGAGGAACCAGAGATCAAATTGTCAACATCCGTTGGATCATAGAAAAAGCGAGAGAATTCCAGAAAAAAAATTTGCCTGTCCTTCACTGACTACACTAAAGCCTTTGACTGTGTGGATCACAACAAACTGTGGAAAATTCTTAAAGAAATGGGAAAACCAGACCACCTTACCTGCCTCCTGCAAAACCTATATGCATGTGAAGAAGCAACAGTTAGAACTGGAGATGGAACAACAGACTGGTTCTAGATTGGGAAAGGAGTATGTAAAGGCTGTATATTGTCTGTCACTCTGCTTATTTAACTTATATGAAACACAAGCTGAAATCCAGATTGCCAGGAGAAATATCAATAACCTCAGATACACAGATGACACCACCCTTATGACAGAAAGCAGAGAAGAACTAAAGAGCCTCTTGATGACAGTGAAAGAAGCGAGTGAAAAAGCTGGCTTAAAACTCAGCATTCAAAAAATGAAGATCATGGCATCTGATCCCATCACTTAATGGCAAATAGGTGGGGAAACAGTAGAAACAGTGACAGATTTTATTTTCTTGGCCTCTGAAATCACTGCAGATGGTGACTGCAGCGATGAAATTAAAAGATGGTAGCTCCTTGGAAGAAAAGCTATGACCATCCTAGACAGCATACTAAAAAGCAGAGACGTTACTTTGTCAGCAAAGGTCTGTCTAGTCAAAGCTGTGATTTTTCCAGTAGTCATGTATGGATGTCAGATTTGGACCATAAAGAAGGCTCAGCCCTGAAGAATGGATGTTTTCAAATGGTGGTGTTGGAAAAGACTCTTGAGAATCCCTTGGAGTGCAAGGAGATCAAACCAATCAATCCTAAAGAAAATGAACCCTGAATATTCATTGGAAGAACTGATGCTGATGCTGAAGCCCAATACTTTGGCCACCAGATGTGAAGAGCCAACTCTTTGGAAAAGAAGCTGATGCTGGGAAAGATTGAAATCAGGAGAAGAGGATGACAGAGAATGAGAGGGTTGGATGCATAATCGATTCAATGGACATTGGTTTAGTAAGCTCTGGGAGATGGTGAAGGACAGGGAAGCCTGCTACGGTTCAGTCCATTGGGGTTGCAAAGTACTGGACACAACTGAGCAACTGAACAACAAAAACAACAGACCAATCAAGTGGTAACTCCTCCAGGCTTACAGACCTGGATTATCTTAGAGCTGAGACAGGATTCCTGGTGTGCTCAGTCTTGTGTTCTTTTCCTAAATTTCACTGGTAGAAAGTTTAAAAATCTGCAACCCAGGCACACAGGATTTAACTTTGGTGGGGAGAACCAGCATGGAGATTCCAAGGAAAATGACATGATGGATGCAAAGATAATTTAACTCATTTCAAACAACTATTGATGACCCATACAGTGCCAGCAAATATGCAATAGTCTAGAGCTATCAAGATGAAAATGACAATGTTCTAATCTTTTTGGAGCCCCTAGAATAAGAGAACAAAATGGAAAAACAGGAAAGTATAGAAAATATACCGCACATCCAAGGAGCCGTGGCTGCACGGGCACAGGAGGGCCTAGAGGAGCTATCCCACGTTGAAGGTCAGGAAGGGCAGCGGTGAGGAGATACTGCTCATCCAAGGTAAGGAGCAATGGCTGCGCTTTGCTGGAGCAACTGTGAAGAGATACCCTATGCCCAAGGTAAGAGAAACCCAAGTAAGATGGTAGGTGTTGCAAGAGAGCATCAGAGGGCAAACACACTGAAACCATACACACAGAAAACTAGTCAATCTAATCACACTAGGACCACAGCCTTGTCTAACTCAGTGAAACTAAGCCATGCCCGTGGGGCAACCCAATATGGGCGGGTCATGGTGGAGAGATCTGACAGAATGTGGTCCACTGGAGAAGGGAATGGCAAACCACTTCAGTATTCTTGCCTTGAGTTAATATGCTACTGGAGATCAGTGGAGAAATAACTCCATAAAGAATGAAGGGATGGAGCCAAAGCAAAAACAATACCCAGCTGAGGATGTGACTGGTGATAGAAGCAAGGTCCAATGCTGTAAAGAGCAATATTGCATAGGAACCTGGAATGTCAGGTCCATGAATCAAGGCAAATTGGAGGTGATCAAACAAGATGGCAAGAGTGAATGTCGACATTCTAGGAGTCAGTGAACTGAAATGGACTGGAATGGGTGAATTTAACTCAGATAACCATTATATCTACTACTGCGGGCAGGAATCCCTCAGAAGAAATGGAGTGGCCATCATGGTCAACAAAAGAGTCTGAAATGCAGTACTTGGATGCAATCTCAAAAACGACAGAATGATCTCTGTTTGTTTCCAAGACAAACCATTCAATATCACAGTAATCCAAGTCTATGCCCCAACCAGTAACACTGAAGAAGCTGAAGTTGAATGGTTCTATGAAGACCTACAAGACCTTTTAGAACTAACACCCCAAAAAGATGTCCTTTTCATTCTAGGGGACTTGAATGCAAAAGTAGGAAGTCAAGAAACACCTGGAGTAACAGGCAAATTTGGTCTTGGAATATGGAATGAAGCAGGGCAAAGACTAATAGAGTTTTGCCAAGAAAATGCACTGGTCATAACAAACACCCTCTTCCATAAACACAAGAGAAGACTCTATACATGGACATCACCAGATGGTCAACACCGAAATCAGATTGATTATATTCTTTGCAGCCAAAGATAGAGAAGCTCTATACATTGAGCAAAAACAAGACCAGGAGCTGACTGTGGCTCAGACCATGAACTCCTTATTGCCAAATTCAGACTTAAATTGAAAAAGGTAGGGAAAACCACTAGACCATTCAGGTATGACCTAAATCAAATCCCTTATGATTATACAGTGGAAGTGAGAAATAGATTTAAGGGCCTAGATCTGATAGATAGAGTGCCTGATAAACTATGTAATGAGGTTCATGACAGGAGACAGGGATCAAGACCATCCCCATGGAAAAGAAATGCAAAAAAGCAAAATGGCTGTCTGGGGGAGGCCTTACAAATAGCTGTGAAAAGAAGAGAAGCAAAAAGCAAAGGAGAAAAGGAAAGATATAAACATCTGAATGCAGAGTTCCAAAGAATA
>NW_011495035.1:5422650-5450867 GCF_000754665.1 Bison bison bison | reverse complement strand
GTTCCAAAGAATAGCAAGAAGAGATAAGAAAGCCTTCTTCAGTGATCAATGCAAAAAATAGAGGAAAACAACAGAATGGGAAAGACTAGGGATCTCTTCAAGAAAATCAGAGATACCAAAGGAACATTTCATGCAAAGATGGGCTCGATAAAGGCCAGAAATGGTATGGACCTAACAGAAGCAGAAGATATTAAGAAGAGATGGCAAGAATACACAGAAGAATTGTACAAAAAAGATCTTCATGACCCAGATAATCACGATGGTGTGATCACTGACTTAGAGCCAGATATCCTGGAATGGGAAGTCAAGTGGGCCTTAGAAAGCATCACTACGAACAAAGCTAGTGGAGGTGATGGAATTCCAGTTGAGCTATTCCAAATCCTGAAAGATGATGTTGTGAAAGTGCTGCACTGAATATGCCAGCAAATTTGGAAAACTCAGCAGTGGCCACAGGACTGGAAAAGGTCAGTTTTCATTTCAATCCCAAGGAAAGGCAATGCCAAATAATGCTCAAACTACCACACAATTGCAGTCATCTAACACACTAAATAGCATATTGAAAAGCAGAGACATTACTCTGCCAACAAAGGTCCGTCTGGTCAAGGATATGGTTTTTCCAGTGGTCATGTATGGATGTGAGAGTTGGACTGTGAAGAAAGCTGAGTGCCGAAGAATTGATGCTTTTGAACTGTGGTGTTGGAGAAGACTCTTGAGAGTCCCTTGGACTGCAAGGAGATCCAACAAGTCCATTCTGAAAGAGATCAGCCCTGGGATTTCTTTGGAAGGAATGATGCTAAAGCTGAAACTCCAGTACTTTGGCCACCTCATGCAAAGAGTTGATGCATTGGAAAAGACTCTGATGCTGGGAAAGATTGAGGGCAGGAGGAGAAGGGGATGACAGAGGATGAGATGGCTGGATGGCATCACTGACTCAATGGACACGGGTTTGAGTGAGCTCCAGGAGTTGGTGATGGACAGGGAGGCCTGGCGTGCTGTAGTTCACGGGGTCACAAAGAGTCAGACATGACTGAGCAACTGAACTGAACTCAGCTGAACAATATTGCTTCTGTTTTATTTTTTTTAATTTTGGGGGGGAGCATGAGGTTATGGATTCTTAGCTGCCCAACTGAGAATTAAGCCCATATCCCATGCATTGGAAGGGGAAGTCCTAATCATTGGACATCCAGGGAAGTACCCCCCTTCCCCGCACATCTTTCAAACTGACAGTTCTAGGAGGCATTCTGTATACTTATCAGAGGTTCATGCAGAATCAAGCCCTCATTGATTCTAGTAAGTAATGTACCACGTAATGATTTTTCCTCCATCCCTTTTTTGCTTACCTCAGACTGTTTCTCTTACCTCCTGAGATAATCATCCATATACACTCAGTCACTCAAGTCTTTCTTGGCTCTACTTTTGGAGAAGAAAAACTAAGATACTGTTGACTTTGTTGATTAAACCATTGTTTTTACAGAAGGAAACACTTATTTTCCCAGGACATATATATTGCCTGCCATGATAGAATTTTCCCTTAGAAACTTCAATGTTGATTAAACATTTTGAGAATTTGACTAACCTGTTAAGTAGGAAAGGGAACAAAAGAGGAGGAGACGCTTTAAATTTGGAGGTTGGAATACAGAGCAGAAAATAATGGTTAAGTTTATGTCCTGCTGATACTGATCATGATTAAGAGTCAATGGGTTCTGTGTTATATGCACAGATTATGATTAAGAGTCAATGGGTTCTGTGTTATATGCACATTTGGGCTGCCTTCCAGAAGCTTCAGCTTTTGTCAGGAAAAAGGAGAAGTCGTGATCATCCCCTGAACCCTAGTTTTCTTTTTCTTTTTGTAGTAGGGCATCCTTTACTGAGATTTTTCAGCTAATTGCAATTATACCTCTGATCATGGAAGCTGGATTATTGCATGGGATTCTTCTTTATTTGTAACATCTGGTATCAGAGAGATTCAGACCAAAATCTTCACTGAACTGCAGTCTTGATCTTTATTGTCTTTTTGGATGTGTTCATTGTGTTTTTTTTCCCCAGCTTTTTTACTCACACGCATGACTTCTCTTACTGGAAGCTTTCTGATTCCTTCAAAAGCAATCTTGTTGTTGACACTGTTCGGGTAATGATTTAATTTGGTAACTATAAACCATTAAGCATTTCAATATTAAACTTTAAAGAAATTTCAGGAATTATGTGTAAAAAGCTATTACATTGCTAATATCTGTATTCCATTTGCAATTTAACTATCACTACTGGACAGGATTTTGCATTTTAATTGAAAAAGCAACACGTCGCCTCATAGAATACAGTAGGGTTGTATTATATAAGTAGTAAAGCTCACATGCAGTTTTCAGTGATGCTGATTTTATCAGCTTCTCATGTTATAATTGCAAGTGATCACAAGGTGTTTTGAGACTGAGCTCTAAATTTTTAAACTTTAGGACCATTTAGTCAGCTGGCCATAGTTTCCGATTTATTGCTACTTGTATGTTCCATTTTAATCCTCTTAGGGGGATTTTGTTTTTTACCTTGACATCTCTTATTGTCATATGTTTTGTATTATGACATATTCAACTGCACATATGTATATCCAGTTCAACATATGACCTTTTCCACCATTTCCCATAAAACGATCTATACAGAATTCTTTGGTCAGAAATATATAGGCCATTCTGTAACATCCATCCCACCGTAGTAGACATTATCAGTGCATATTTTATTTTATTTTCTGTCTCTGCCATACTGTACTTGATGTTTCTCATTTTGCTTAGCTTAACACATCTTATGGCTCAAGAAACAAGTGCTTCTTGTTGGGAAACCGTCGTCATTCTTTGGCTGATTTCAAGTCCTGCTGCTAAGTCACTTCAGTCACGTCTGACTCTGTGCGACCCCATAGACGGCAGCCCACCAGGCTCCCCCGTCCCTGGGATTCTCCAGGCAAGAACACTGGAGTGGGTTGCCATTTCCTTCTCCAATGCATGAAAGTAAAAAGTGAAAGTGACGTTGCTCAGTCATGTCCAACTCTTTGCAACCCCATGGCTCTTCCGTCCATGGGATTTTCCAGGCAAGAGTACTGGAGTGGGGTGCCATTGCTTTCTCCAGATTTCAAGTCCTACAGAGGTAGAATTGTGTACTCTAAGCCGTGCAGTTATACTATGTGACATTTCACATACCCTGCTTGATAGCCTACCTGGATGAATCCACACAGAGAAACCAGCATCGGTGATATGTAGCCAGTAGACTCAGACTCCAAACTGAGCACATGCATGTCGGAGGAAATCAGAGTCACCCCTCACTCTTCTCTGTGGGCACTGCCTCTGTCTTGTGGCCTTGTCTTCCTCTCTCTGGTGTGGTGAGATCAACTTGAAAGTGAAGTGTGCGAGCAGACCTTAGAAAACCTGACCCAATATAGAAAGTTACCATGTGTCCGGGTGAACTGTTTTATACACCAAGAATGGTCCATGTGCATATTCACAGAGAAAGCAATTAGAATACAGAGTGTATCTCTCATGGCTCTACGTTCCTGCCTTTAATGTCAGTTTGGGAGTTACTGTCTCCAGGGTGTGATTAGAACTTGGGATGCCTTAGAGCTGCACAGCGCGTGGCCAGAAGGGCAGTCAAGGTGAGCCACTTGGATCCTGTAGGAGGTGGTGTGGAAGAAGGCGAAAGAAAGTAAAAAATGTGGACAGGTGGATTTTATCTTTGTTGTGGTATCTTCGTTCCTTGACCAGGGATCAAACATGCACCCCCTTGCACTGGAAGCGTGACGTCGACCACTGGACTGCCAAGGAAGTCTCTGCCTTTGATTTTTAATTCAGATTTCCCCAGTTGTATATATACTTATTTTGTGTGTGTCTGTGTATTTAGTTTTATACAGTTGTATCACATGTAGTTTATATATCCACCTCATGGTCAAGATCCCTCACAATGCCCTTTTATAACCACTCCCATAGTCCTGCCCCCAGCTTCCCTAAACACTGCTGCTGCTGCTGCTAAGTCGCTTCAGTCGTGTCCGACTCTGTTGCGACCCCATAGATGGAAACCCTAAACACTGGCAACTAGTAAACCATCCTCTTTCTGAAATTCACGTTCAGCTTTGGTCCTAGATGTAGTTCTTTTTAGATGCTCCTTATCACATTGGTTTCTTGAAATCTGGCTTTGGAGGCTTCAGAATAATGTCAGAGTTTGCAAGAATTAGGAGATAGGAAGAAAATTCTGAGAAGTTTCTACCAAATAATTTCTGGCATGACTTCTTATTTATTTTGACTCCTAGACAGGCCTTGTTCTAATATAGTTCTTGTCAAGATTGAACCATATGCAGCTTTGACTTGAGTTTGGGGTTGTATATGTAATCTGTCAGGATATGTCAGTAATCTGAAACTTTGGATGTTTATACTGCTTTTATCTCTATATTCCCTAAGGTTCAAAAAAAAAAAAAGAAAAAAAGCTGGGAAAACACTTACAGCACTACAGTTATTTTTTCTTTGCTCTTCTGGTGCATATTCTCCAGGAACTGGCCACATCAGGTTTCCACAAATAATGTACCTTGCCCTTATAGGCTGTGGGGCTTCCCAGGGGGTGCAGTGGTAAAGAATCTGTCTGCCAGTGCAGGAGATGAAAGAGACACAGGTTCGATCCCTGGGTTGGGAAGATTCCCTGCAGGAGGGCATGGCAACCAACTCCAGTATTCTTGCCTGGAGAACCCCATGGACGAAGGAGCCTGGCCAGCTACAGTCCACAAGGTCTCAGAGTGTCAGACACACACACGCCCTTATATACTGTAGAGACAGTGTCACTGCAGAGCAAGGGACAGACCTGTGACAGACATAGGTCTCTCACCTTTGGAAGAGAGGAGGGCATGGCAACCAACTCCAGTATTCTTGCCTGGAGAACCCCATGGACGAAGGAGCCTGGCCAGCTACAGTCCACAAGGTCTCAGAGTGTCAGACACACACACGCCCTTATATACTGTAGAGACAGTGTCACTGCAGAGCAAGGGACAGACCTGTGACAGACATAGGTCTCTCACCTTTGGAAGAGAGGAGGGCATGGCAACCAACTCCAGTATTCTTGCCTGGAGAACCCCATGGACGAAGGAGCCTGGCCAGCTACAGTCCACAAGGTCTCAGAGTGTCAGACACACACACGCCCTTATATACTGTAGAGACAGTGTCACTGCAGAGCAAGGGACAGACCTGTGACAGACATAGGTCTCTCACCTTTGGAAGAGAAGAGACATTAGTTTCTGTAGGACTTCTATCTGTTTTGGTGTATTCTAGGTAAAATCAGTGATGAGTATGTTTTCTGATGCGAAGTTATATACAATAGAAGAGAACAAGGAATTGGACAAGAAATCAGTAAAAATTATGATACACACTTGGTTGTCAGAAAATAATGTTTTGAAACTTTTTCCATGTATGGGCTAACATTCTGATATGATGTACTCTTCTCTCTAGTCTTTGGAAAACATTCCAGTATTGCAGTTTCAACTCAGTTACATTTCAAGAGCCTTACTGTTTTGATAATGCTGCTTTTGGTTATGGCAATGGCACCCCACTCCAGTACTCTTGCCTGGAAAATCCCATGGATGGAGGAGCCTGGTAGGCTGCAGACCATGGGGTCGAGAAGAGTCAGACACGACTGAGCGACTTCACTTTCACTTTTCACTTTCATGCATTGGAGAAGGAAATGGCAACCCACTCCAGTGTTCTTGCCTGGAGAATCCCAGGGACAGGGGAGCCTGGTGGGCTGCTGTCTATGGGGTCGCACAGAGTCGGACACGACTGAAGTGACTTAGCAGCAGCAGCAGCTTTTGGTTACAGATTTAAGATGCTATAATACTGTTATATAAATTTTGTAGGGTAAACTCTGAATAAGACCATGAACACTATGTTTTCTTCTTTTATAGTCACACATATGATCAGTTTTGCTGATTGTTTAATTCCATGTTTATAATCTAACAATTTAATACTCTTTTTAGTAACAATAAAATGAAACAGCGTAGGGTTCTTATTTCCCTTTGATGTGTTGACTATATTCATGTGTCTACAGTTTGTAGTTTTATCAATTTGAAGATGGTTGTTTCAGTTTTTGCATTTTTCAAGGCAAAGTTGACATTTTTGAAGTCGTATCTTAAAATTCATGCTCTGCCTTACTTTTCATAGTCACCACATAGGCAATTTATATCAACCCTTAAAAGCTGTGAAGTAAGTATATTCTTTCACAAATTGACAGTACAAGTGTTCTGATACAGAAAGTGACACCTCGTGGTGTATTAACTGTGGAATGCACAGTATTTTTTTTTTTTAATCAGAGTTTAGAGAAACAGGCTTTTCTTCTCTTTCCTCATAGTCTTAAGCTTTGTTCAAATGAAGCCCATAAATTTTCTCCATGCTATAAGCTGGAGAATATGAATTAGAATTTGCTATTCTGGATTGTTATGAGAAGAAATCAAATGGTTTTTAAAAAAGATCACTGGTGATCAAAATAGTATTTGCCTTAATTGCTTTATTAAATACTTAAAAATAATTATGTGGGCAATGATAAAAACAGTTTGTATTTTTTTCACTATAAATAAAAAGAAATATGTGAATTTAATTCACAGGGTTAGTGAGTATAGTTTTTATTTTTATTACTGAATTTTTAGAAACACTAATAAAGAAATCAAAATCCAAAGTTTCCTTCTCAAAGCAAATGCTGAAAGTTCTCCTAAGGTTCCTGAGAGGGATTTTTTTTTTTTTTTTAATTTTCCTATAAAAGGAAAGGAATGTCTCTTGTTCAAATATTTTAAATGTATGGTCCTTTCTGAAATCCTGTTTTGTTTTGTTTTCAAATCAGATCTTGAAAATTTTAAAACCAAAATGAGAAGTACAGTGTCAGTGCGTGAAGGCCAGGGAGTCGTCCTGCTCTGCGGCCCCCCGCCACACTCTGGAGGTAACAAGTGCTATGTTTTTGCTTCTTATATTTATTAAATAAGTTTCAGGGCAAGACCCACAGTATATGTGCTCTTATTGCTTCCATAAATTACTTTGAGAAACTTGATAATCCAAGCATTGTATTCTGTCGGCTGAGTTGGAATATAAGAAACTCAACAAAACATTGTCTATCTCGAGAAGTTTACAAACATGATTTACTCATTCCAACAAAAAAGATCTAAAGGCAGGCAAGATCAAGTTCATTCCAGTTCCCTAATGGTGCTGAACAATGCTTCATCCTTACACTATTACCATTTGTTATTCAGTTTTAGACCATGACATATATTGGTGTCCGTGGGGTTCTTTCCTCTCTTTCCCTCTCTCTTTCTTTCTGTCTCTCCCCCTGCCTCATACACACACACTTATACATGATTATTGATATATGCTGTTGGACCTCTTGATATATATGTAATATGTATTGAAAATGAAATATGTTTATATTCATATCATTTTTATTGAGGTGTTGAAATTACAAATTTTATGCTACATTGGTATAAATTGAATTATTGCTGGAAATTCAGGACCTTAATGAAAAAGCTGCAAGAGTGAAAATGAACTTCTGCATGTATGAAAGTAATTTAATAAGCCCTGTTCCCTGTTAAGAGCCTGGAGTGCTGGTTGGATTTTGCTCTCATGCTCCTGACCAGAGGGGAAACTGAAAAGTCTTCTTCCCAAGAGAGTAAAGCTTATTCAAATAAAAATATGCTAGACTTCAATTGTTTCATGACATCTGAAGCAAAGTCCTTGTGGCCCTTTGGTGAGTAGGCAGTTTAAATCACAAAACCTTCAGCCCAGTAAAACAGACATTACCCGTCTTCAGTATCTGATCATTTGAAATGTCTGAGCCAGCTGCACACTGCAAATTTGGGGCTTATCTGCTTTGCCTGCCCTCATGTTGGTGGGTACGAGTTTAAATTGGGCTCCCCAGTCTAATTCAGCAGTATATATTTTGCTGACATCATGAAGTTCCATCAGATCTTTGACTTTGAAGGGAAGCATAGATTCTTTTGATTAGCAAGAAAAAAGTAACTGATTTCAAAATGACTTGAAGAAAACAGGGAGTTTACTGGCTTATAAAACTGGGTTGATCGCATGCTGTCTATAGAGCTGTATGGTTAACATGGAGATGTGCCACCCAGAACAGCTCGCTGCCTCACTGTGGGTAGTGGGGTCAGCTGGTGGCCTCCTGCTCTCAGCTCCTTCCCAGTCTCCTTGGCTGCAGGAGCCACTTGCCTGTGACCTCACCCTTCCAGGTGCTGCCTGCATCTGGTGTCTGAACAAGGAGAGGATGTCTTGGGGTCAGCCATTTCTGCCTGTTAACACTGGGAAGTTCTGGTGGCCAGTGCTCTATCCAGAGCTACCTGCCAGGATGACCATGGCTTTTTTGGATGACCCCAATTTGACTTCTTTCTGATCTCAGATCCTGCTTCTGCCTCCTTGTTTTCACAGGTTTTGATCATTAATCAAAATCTTTCATCCCAGACTCTAGTTTTTGCTCCCTGAGAACCCAAACTAGTGAACTCACTAATTTAGCCAATTTCTCAAGCAGTTTATGTTTCTTGGTATTTTTTGGCTCTGCTTCCCTCCATGTTGATTCCGTTGTTCTGTAGACTCCCTGTGTAGCACAGGTGGCCCCTGGCAACTCTGGGCTCTCATGATCCTTGATGCTAAAGATCCTCTTGGGCCAGACAGCCTGTTGCTCAGTAGCTCCTGATGTTAATTGGACTGGCCTTGCTTATCAGATTTTTCCCTCCAGCAAAGGGCTGAAATCAGCTCCATCTAATGACAAGCACTTGAATAAGAAAGACATCGTTTTCAAAGGAAAAGGGTTTCATTATGAGAAAAAAAAAAAAGGAAAAAAAGGGAGAGGGATGTGTTAGATACACACTAACCACTAAAACAGTGTTGGAATTACAGCTGGAATTATCTGGAATTCCAATTACAGTTGGAATTATCAAAATTACTAAAATTTACTGTTTAAATCAACATAAAATAGTAGGGCTGGGCAGTCTTGTTTATGATGTATTTGGGAAATGCTGACCCGATTTATGAGCCTGCCTAGATGATCTTCTTTAAGCGCTTTTATGATGCGCTCGCTGATGACAGAGGAGGGGCTCTTTGAGTTGCACGCCGTGAGGGTGTCTTAATAAGCTGTTGGATAAAACGTATTACAAAAGATGAATCATTTCTGTTGTCATGAAATTGGAGAACTGCCCGCCAATCACAGCTCTCCTCATGTAATGACATCCTGATTTCTCTCTGTCTTTGGTGACTTCATATAGTTCTCCTTTCATTTTTAAAGCTCACAGTCTGGGCTGACAGTGGAGGTCTGTAGAACTGTTGGCAAAGAAGGAAAGAAATCTGCCTGGATATGGTGCATTAGCTCTTAAGAACTCGGTGCATGCACGGGAGAACAAACAACTGAACAAAAGCATACTTGCCTTCATGCCAGGTTGTGCAGGAAAATGATAGGGACCAGAGCAACAGATGTAGACACCGAAAACAGGATTGTCATTGATCTAGGTCTACCTAATGCTGTGCCTGCCAAGACACAGTTTATACCCACTGCTCTGACCCCTTGGTTTGGGAGCGTCTTGAAGACAGAGCCTATGTTCAAGTTTGCCTTGCACCCAAGTGCCCAGCAAGGCAATGGCACCCCATTCCAGTACTCTTGCCTAGAAAATCCCATGGATGGAGGAGCCTGGTAGGCTGCAGTCCATGGGGTCGCTAGAGTGGGACACGACTGAGCGACTTCACTTTCACTTTTCATTTTCATGCATTGGAGAAGGAAATGGCAACCCACTCCAGTGTTCTTGCCTGGAGAATCCCAGGGACGGGAAGCCTGGTGGGCTGCCGTCTATGGGGTCGCACAGAGTCGGACACGACTAAAGCGACGTAGCAGCAGCAGTAGCAGCAGCGGCCTAGCACTGGGCTGGTTTATAACAAGCAGTCAGTAAATAATAGTTAACAAATGAACATATTCATGAAATGAACAGAGGAATCTTCTTAGATTTGGCCAATGATAAATGCTTTTTGAGAATGTACTGGAAATCCTGTTTCTAGACATAGACGCATTTAACAGTTGATATGCCCTGGGCACCAAGAAGACAGGTGCAGACACGGCCAGATCATGGTGAACTCTGACCACAGCAACTCTATCTGCCCTTTTTCATTTTCTTGTGGACTGGGAGACTTATAATTCAGGGGAGGATATGAGGCAGCATAGAGCAGCCAAAGCCATGACCTCAGGGTTTATCAGCAGGCGTGATGTGGGGCTCTGGCCGCCCTGCTGTGACCTATTTTGTCTTCTTCCCACAAAGTCCCATCGTCCCTCCAGGACATGAGTTTCCCTTTTCTGTCTTCGCCACTGTGTTATTTTTATTCACTTTGCCATGTTTCTTCCATTCTACTTGGTCTCTTTTCATTGGTCAGAAATGTTTAATGTCATTGTTACTTTCTGATTACTGAAGATACCCTCATATTTTATTCATCTGTCATATGCTCTAATAGCCTGACAGAGTAGACACAGGGGCAAAATAATAATAGAAGTAATGACAGTAATAATAACAACAACAAATAATAGTACCCTCTATTTACTGAGTGCTACTTAGTTGCTAAGCAGTATGCTTGCTCTTGGTGGAAATAAATCAACTTCTAGGAGATTCTTTTGATTAAAAGTATGGAGAGGAACCGGATAAGTGACAAGGGAGATAGATATGCAAGGAGAGAGCCTCAACAGGAGTCCCAGAGTATGGACACTGCATATGTTCCTCCTACTCCCTTAATTAATTCATGTATGCAGATAATTTATAGGAAAGTAGCAGCAACCTGGGGCTGCTTTGCTGAAGAGCAGTCCCCATTTATTTGATGCCATAAGAAAGAAAAATTGTTTCATGATAAGTGACAATTAGAAATGTTTCTTGGGGGTCCGCATAATTCCTAAGCAATGCAGGCTACTGTCATTTGACAAGAGTCTTATCTCTCACGCATTCTGTGACCTTTCTGCCACTTCCTATTCATCATCATCTCTGCAGAATAATCCAGTACTTCTTTAAGGCGAAAAGGATTTGTATACTCTTGAAAATTAGTTGGAAGATCAGGAATTAGCAAGCCAAAAAAAAGGTACCAGCCAGGGATTATCTGTGGCTTAATTATTATTCTAGTTACCAGTAGTGTGAAAAGCTGGGAATTAGTATAATTACCAGTCAGTTACTGATTTCGCTACAAGATCATTAGAAATTCAAATGCATACAAAAAAATATCCTAGTATAAATAAAGATACAACACTGGATTATGAGTCCTTCATGATAAGTACTAATTAGACAGGAATTCATAGGTTAATCAAGTTATTGCATACACACATGTGAACAAAGACGATTTTTGTCCAAGGATGGCTAATGAGATTTATTCTGAGTAAATAATAGACCTGAGTGTTTCGCAGTGTTTCATAAGCAGATGACTTTGGTGTCTGATTCAGTTTCCCATGTCTGTGCTCTGTGAATATTCTTCTTGCAATAACAGCCCTGGACCCTGCCATCCACTTACAACAACACAGCCTCTAAGATGTGAAAAGGAGAGTGTGAGATGCCAAACAACAAGTAGTGGAGGTTGAAGCAACTTCATCTTAAAAATTGCTTTGTAAATCCTGGTGTGACAGAGGTGAGAACTGTCAGCAGCATAACCAGATGGCATGGGATTTACACACTCTGTAGCAACATCTTTTTTTTTTTTTTTTCTGCCCCCTTTACCGAGGACCAAAACCCAAAAGCTAACTCAGATAGTTTAGCTGGGGGAACTTAAAGAAAAGTTTCCAAGTAGGAATGTTCTGGAAAGATTCGTCCAGCTACTAGACTTTGTTTCAAGGGAATGAGATATTACCAAGCATTTTCAATGTGACTTTGACCCCAATCGAGAATTTCCCTAAATACCTTAATGTGTAAACTTCGCATGTCTTGTCTTGGGCACTCATTTTTCCTTGAACTACACTTCTCTACTGTTGAGGTTCCTAATCTATGGAATCTTAGTTGCTGGATCCCAGGTGGCTCAGTGGTAAAGAATCACCTGCCAGTGCAGGGGATGTTGGTTTTATCACTGAGTCCAGAAGATCCTCTGGAGAAGGATATGGCAATCCACTCTAGTATTCTTGCCCTTGAAAGAGGCGAGAAAGAGTTGGTCACAAAGAGTCGGACACGAATTAGTGACTAAGCAGCAACAATAGCTTTTTACAAAACTTTGAGGTAAAGAATACATAGACTGTTCATGGGCAAAATGTGCTTTCTGCCTCCCATGATCTTTGCATCACTGGTCACTGTGTAAAAGGTTTTTCTGAGAACCCAGCGATTTCCCCTTCCCTAAAACAGTGTGTCTGAAAGTTGCGCCATGCACACCTTTATACTGTCACAGATTGTGAAATCAAAATCCAGCAGATGATTGGTGGGTTACTGAAGAGTAAGCCTCTATCTACACCACAAAATATCACTCCTCAGTTAATGCCCCCAAGCCTGGAAGGCGGAGGGATATTACCATGTCATGACAAAGAGTTAAGAGAATCCATCTATACAATGACTGAATCATATTTTTCAATTGTAAAACTGTTTTTTGACTATATGCTAATGTTGATGTGACTGTCGATATTTATAGGAGTCCAAAATATTAACAAATTCCTAGTGGCATTTAGAAAGTATGTTCTGAATTTGTTAACACAAAAGCCTCAGTCACTGCTTACATGGATAACAATGAAATATTTTGATCTCTCAAGGAAGTATCTATTGTAGTAAATACTCTTATTCCTGCACATTGATTTTATAGTTGGAAATGGAAATGAAAAACCGCTAGTTTCTCCAGATTGCTTAAATGTAGAAACTGTGAATTAAAAATATTCCTTGAGAGGGGTTCAGGATGGGAAACACGTGTACATCCGTGGCGGATTCATGTTGATGTATGGCAAAACCAAGACAATATTGTAAACTAATTAGCCTCCAATTAAAATAAATAAATTTAAATTAAAAAAAATTATTCCTTGAGTCTGCCATGCCTCCTTACTTCCATCCATCCATCCACCCTTCCATCTGTCCACCTACCCATCCAACTATTTTATTCATGTTTTGATTTATTCATGCATTCATCAAGTATCTTTTGATGTAGGAAAGGTATTTATATCTTATAATGCTACTTTTACAATACTAAATATGGCCATTTACTCAAATAATTTTAATATTAAATAGAATAAAGTAGAAAGCATTACTGGTAAACTTGATAGGAGTGTATCAAATCAATATTTTTTGAACCCCACCCAAACTGCTCCCCAAATGAAGTGCAATGCACTCATACTATAGGCAGTAGGAATCCACCTGTCCTCAAGGGCTATGGCTCCACTGGAAGGGAGAAAGGTGGGATTCCTGGTGATGGGTTAACCCTGTAGTGACAGTAAGATAAGCGCTGTTATTCAGGTGGATGCTGAGCTTGTTGTTGATAGCATCAAGGAAGGGAGGATCACTCTGCACCAACCAGCTGGGCCTCAGAGCAGTCAGGTGGTTTGTCCAAAGACACACACAGTAAATTTGACTTCAGACCTAGGTCTATTGCTTTCTGATGGAAAATTTTCTTATGCTTCCAGAAACTACAGGCTTCAGTTTTCCAATTTACATATCTTCTGCATTCTGGGACAGCATTCTCCAAACCCTTTTCACAGATGCACTGATACAATTAAAATATTTGTTAAGCACCAACACCCAGTGCACACACGTGCATAAACACTGAGTCAGACCTGCAGGCGCAGGGAGGACAAACCAGGCCTCCAAGAACTAGCCTCTGAATCTCTGTTTCTTATGTGTAAACAGGGAATAATCACAGAACTTATAGGGTGGTTGTGAGAATTTATGAAAATAATATATATCAATGTATGTCTGATTTATTTATATAGATCAAAATATACTATAATCCTAATATGTTTACTGTGGAGAAAATATAAAATTAAAATAGCTAAGTACATTTATGAAGAGGGTTTATTTCTGTTTTCTTCTTGTACCCCAAGGTACGTTTGTACATTTGTCTGGAATATTGGTACCCCATTTTAGAAAACACGGTTCTGGAGAGTGTTTGGGTTTCCTGCTTGCAGCCATGAGGGTCGGATTATCTGTGGTTGGAGACTTCAGACTTGTTTATGTGTTGCTTACCAACACGCTGATACTTAGAGGCCTAGAGATGCCTCTGAGGTGCCCGGCCTGTACAAGCATTAGTGGCTGCCTCTCCTCCTGCGGATTCCCTCCTTCGCCTCCACAGCCTAGACCCGCACCTAGTGTGTTCCAGCCAGTCTCAGCTTCTTAGCCCAGAGAAGGGTCAATCAGCTACTCTCTCCTAGAAGTTAGAAAAGTTAGAAGTTAGAAGTTGACCTGACAGGCTGCAGTGTTTGAATTTGGAGATTTGAGGCAGAACTTCCCTATCATGCTGAGAAAGCTGATGGACACAGAACAGAGAAGCAGCCCTTCAGAGACTGAAAACAGAGACCGGGGACAGAGTGAAGGCTAAAGACTGCCTGGCTGCCGGCCCTCCAGCCTTCCTCCCTTAGCAGCTGCTTTCTTATCCTCTGTCGCCATGAAACAGCCCCAGTATAGGGATATGTATTCTGTTCCCTTAATTATTTTAATCTGAGTCTACTGGGTTTGTTTTTTACATCCAAGGGCTCGAGCTAATACAAAGGGCATTATGGTTAGGGCTACACCAGTGTGGAGATGGAGAGGTAATATAACTGATGCAAGGAGAAGAGGAAATTTAATGTAAAAAGTAAAGGAAGAGAAGCTACATGTCTGCACAAGAGCCCCTGCGCTGTTCTAGCATCCATTTGTGATTGAAGTCAGCACAGAACATACCATAAGTGGTCCTAGAAGGAGACGGGTCACAGAAGACAATTTGAAGAAACTGCATTTAGGGTTATTTACCTGTTCATTCTATGAGTAGGTTTCCTGAAAATTTTAGGACTATCTAGGACTGCTCTGCATATATTTCATCACAGCAGCATGAATTCAGGCTCACTCCGCCCCCCATTTCATTCTCAAATCCCGTAAATGGTCTGGTATAGTCAGTGAGAAATCATTTTCTCCCACTGAAAAGACCACATAGTTTTCCTTGCTGTAATTCCATCGACTCACAAAGAGAAGTAAGAAAGAACATTATGCTCATGAAAGCAACAAAAAAATCACATGTGTAAGCTGGAAGTTTCTTCTATAAGAACTTAAAGGTAGCAGAGCTCTGACGTTTTCTGCTTTAAGTAAAAATTGCACTGTAAATAGTAAAGGCTTTGATTCTTGCCAGCTTAAGCAGAAATTAAGGATAACTACTACTTGGTGGGTTTTGTCAAAAACAAAAACAGTAACATTAGGGGAAACCTAAGAACTAATTTGTGTGCTAGCAAGAGAGTTAAATGCTCATTGATTTGCCATAAAAATGCATTTGTATGTACTAATGTTTTAATTAAGATTACATGAGCTACTGTAACAAAGAAATCTGAAAATATATTAGCTCAAACCAAATCATATTTCTTGCTCAAAGTCCACATCAAGTGTTTTTGATCATAGGCCTCTGGCTCCATCTGTTTATGCCTCTCCATTTCAGCATCTAAAATCCATGGTCACTACCTCTGTCTTTGTAGAGTTGACAGATAAAAAAGGAGGGGAAAGCCCCATGGGTGGTTTTTATGGACCTCTGACTGCAGGAGATGGCACGTCACTTAAGTGTACTTTCTGTTGACTGGTCCCCAGTCACACAGTCAGAGCGAGAGCAAAGGAGGACCACTGTGTGTCCCCAGGGAAGTGGGAACGGGTCTCTCTGCCACACTCTGACACGTACTTTTGAAAATAAGCACAAACATGTTAAGACCAAAGACACATGAGGTGCAGAGTGTCAAAAGTCTGTATTTCATAAACTCTAGTGGCAACATAAGAAGCTCATTTTGGAGAACTTGTTGAAAATGTGTATCCCACGATCCCACTCTCAGAGATTCTCATTCCTTAATGTGGAGTCTTTCCTGGGAATCTCCACTCTTTGGGGCTTCCCAGATGGCTCAGCAGTAAAAAACAAATCTGCCTGCCAGGGCAGGAGATGCAAGTTGGATCTCTGGGTTGGGAAGCTCTCTGGGAGGAAGAAATGACACCCCCACTCCAGTATTCTTGCCTGGGAAATCCCATGGACAGAGGAGCCTGGTGGACTGCATTGAAGCATTTCAGGAGTTACATTTTCTTAAGTAGGACATGTTGGACTTTAAAAGGAAAGTGGAATTTTTGCCTTATATATGGCATTGAGGTTCATTTATTTATAAGCTGGACAATTCCTATCTCAGCTCAATTTGTCCTTCATTAACATTGATCCTCTTAGAGAGTACAGCTTCCAGCGTGCCTAGGTGTATAGCGGAATATTCCCTGGGGCTCATCCACTTTCCCACGTGTGGAGCAATTGGTGCCAGGCAGTCAGCTGTGCTTGTTAATAATCACAGGAACTGTGCATTGGTTAAGTTTTCAGAGCTTTCAATCCTTGAGTATCTTATCCTTGAGCAGTTTGGATTTGTTTATTGTTGTTATTGTCTGTTTGTGTGTGAGTGTTCATCTCAAGGGGATGTGCCCATCTGGAGTAGAACCCAGACTGATCTTATCAGGGAGGAGTTTTAAAATCCTTCAACTCCCTTTACCCTTTGAGGTCTGGCTTAAAGCTCAACATTCAGAAAACTAAGATCATGGCATCTGGTCCCATCACTTTATGGCAAATAGATGGGAAACAGTAGAAACAGTGTCAGACTTTATTTTTCTGGGCTCCAAAATCACTGCGGATGGTGATTGCAGCCATGAAATTAAAAGACGCTTACTCCTTGGAAGGAAAGTTATAGCCAACCTAGACAGCATATTCAAAAGCAGAGACATTACTTTGCCAACAAAGGTCCATCTGGTCAAGGCTGTGGTTTTTCCAGGAGTCATGTATGGATGTGAGAGTTGGACTATCAAGCAAGCTGAGCACCAAAGAATTGATGCTTTTGAACTATGGTGTTGGAGAAGACTCTAGAGAGTCCCTTGGTCTGCAAGGAGATTCAACCGTCCACTCTAAAGGAGATCAGTCCTAGGTGTTCTTTGGAGGACCTGACGTTGAAGCTGAAACTCCAATACTTTGGCCACCTGATGCGAAGAGCTGACTCATTGGAAGAGACCCTGATGCTGGGAAAGATTGAGGGCAGGAGGAGAAGGGGACGACAGAGGATGAGATGGTTGGATGGCATCACCGACACAATGGACATGGGTTTGGGTGGACTCCAGGTGATGGACAGGGAGGCCTGGCGTGCTGCGGTTCATGGTGTTACAAAGAGTCGGACATGACTGAGTGACTGAACTGGACTGAACTCTGAGTTTATGGAGAGTTTATCAGACATACTTTCCATTTTCTGCTTACAGTTCTTACTGTGGCTTTTTTCCTAATGTCCTCTTGAGTTAAAGTCATTAGATACAGACACACTTGGCATATTAAACACATAGAAATATTTTTTTTCTTTATTTGAAATTTGCTCTCTATCAGTCAAGCTTTTACTAAGTTCTGTCGCAATAACACATGACTCCAGAGTCTCAATGGCTTATAATAATTTAGATTGATTTCCAGTTTTGTAGGCTCTATGCTGGGGGTTGGTTGCCGCTATATTCCATGAAACTGAAAGTCTCTCAGTCATGTCCCACTCTTTGCGACCCCATGGACTATACAGTCCATGAAATTCTCCAGGCCAGAATACTGCAGTGGGTAGCCTTTTCCTTCGCCAGGGAATCTCCCAACCCAGGGATCGAACCCAGGTCTCCCACATTGCAGACAGATTCTTTACTAGCTGAGCCACCAGGGGAGCCCAAGATTACTGGAGTGGGTAGCCTATCCCTTCTGTAGCGGATCTTCCCCACCCAAGAATCAAATCAGAGTCTCCTGCATTGCAGGTGAATTCTTTCCCAGCTGAGCTATCAGGGAAACCCAAGGGACTTACTTAATTTGGGAAAAAGCAGCCCCTGTCTGAGATTTGTCTTTTTTTTTTTTTAAGTCTGTAGCATGTCTTCATTGCATCATGCAGGATCTTTCTTGGTGGTACACCAATTGTCTAGTCGTGAGGCAGGCTTCAGTAGTGGTGGCACGTAGGCTCTGTGTGGCCCTCGAGCTTAGTTGCTCTGAGGCATATGGGACCTTAGTTTCCCAACCAGGGATCGAATCCACATCCCCCATGTTCAAGGAGGATTTTTAACCATTGAACCAACAAGGGAAGTCCCTGGGATATGTCATTCTCATGGGAGAAGAAAAAAAATTGTAAGACCCATTTTGCCTGTTCACAGGTGGTATATACATCATTTTTGCTCCCATTCTGTTTTGAAAAGCATGTACTACAGCCAATACTGATCAAATGAGCCAGAAACCATTCTGTCACAGAAGGAGCAACAGATAACTTTACTAATAATGTAATTGACCATATGTTCCTATTGTTTTCTTTAGCTTTTTGGCCTTGTAATCTCTTTCAATTTCCCCAGATGTGATGACACCTAGATCCAACAACTAGTTTAAGATATCCCGCTTTTCCAACACAAAAATGTTTAAGTACAATGATATATCATGATGAAAAATGGCACACGAAAGGGTCATACCACCCAAAGTGTTCAAATGTTGCTCATCTCCAGTTAATTATTTCCATGGGGAAAGCAAGTATAGCTGGAAACTATATGTTGGCAAAATTTTCCAAAATGTTAGCAATGTGAATCAGATAGTACTTGGTCTGAGGGTGCCTTTAACCGGTGGGTTGTAGTTAGAAGTCTCTTCCTCAAGCACATTCAATTAATGTTAATTTTTTAAAAAGTCTTATTCACTCAATAGTCCAAGGGGATGTATGTCTAAGAGAAAGTTGAAAGTATTGTTTATAGCCTTTAAAAATTCATCTTTTATGAGATTCAGGAGTACATAAAACAATTCCAAATACGGCTAATTAAAACAGCTAATTATGGGCTCCTGGAGGCCTGCAGTGCTGGAAGTAGCACCTCAATCCTTCTTTAAACAGTTTTCCAAATTCATTGTATATCCATTTTCTGAAGCACTTAAGCATCTTCCCTTCCAGTTTGTTTACATTATTACATTTGTTAGCAAATGTTTTATGCCCCCAAAGTGGGAATAAACCAGTCAACTATACACAGCAAAGTCATGAGGGTCTAATGTGTGAGGTTTTATTAGATTTAAGTACAAACTTTGTCATTTTTGAGATTCCGTTTGGTTTTATCTGAAAGGAAATGAACTTGGAAAGTCAGTGGTAGATGTCAGCTAAAGTTCAGTTGCCATAAAGAAGCACTGTATTCCCAAGAGTAAACATGACAATTCAGCAGTGTTGTGTGCTAAGTCGCTTCAGTCTTGTGTGACTCTTTGTGACCCCATAGACTGTAGCCTGCCAGGCTCCTCTGTCCATGGGATTCTCCAGGCCAGAATACTAGAGTGAGTTTCCATGCCCTCCTCCATGGGATCTTCCCGACCCAGGGATCGAACCCGTGTCTCCTGTGTCTCCTGCATTGTCAGGCAGGTTCATAACACTGGTGCCACCTAGCTAGTTCTTCTGTTGTAGCTATGAGTATATCATTTTTTATTCCTAATGTAAATTTTTATGTACATGTAAAAAGCTAAGAATTTTTCAGGCATTCCCGGACAGTCCATTGGTCAGAACTCCATGCTTGCACTGCTGAGAACCCCAGTTCAATTCCTCATCTGGCAAACTAAAATTCCACCAGCCGAGCAGAGTAGCCAGAAAAAAAAAAAAAGAAGACATTTTTTTTCTTATGTTTCTAATATAATCTTAATGTTTTCAGTGACATTGCTGTACTTGAAAGTATTATGTATTTTGCAGCCCACTTGTATCGCTTCTTTTAATTTCCTTATAATTTTCATACAACATTACACATACGTCTGCACTCCCTAGTCTTGATCACCCATCATAGAAAGGAACCTTCCTGTGCATTGCCCCCTGCCACGACCATCTCACGCATGGGTTGATAGATTATATACCCTGGGTACAGGTACTTTCTGTGTACCTGCCATAGACTCCGTGTTTTCTCTTGTGGTTTTATATTTTCACTCATAGACCATTTGTTTGACACTGAGCAAACATTTTTCACCGTGTTCTTGTGGAATAGTAATAGGCATCAAATAAAAGAGTGAGGCAGTTTACAAAAAAAAAAGTTTGCAAAAATGCTAGGAAAAGCAAAAGAAAGCACCTTTCTTTTATTTCTCAGAACTTTTAATAGCACAGTGTTAATTTTATGTAACCTAGAGGAGGACTCTAGTGTGCATCTTCTCCCAAACTTACTTGACAAGAGAACCCTTTATGTAGCATCTTGCAAGACCAGATATTCTGAGAAGTACACCTCAGGAAACATTTACATAGCTTAAAGACCATACATACCAGAAAAATTTTCAAAATATCCTCTGCCAAATGCTCTAAGGGTTTCTGAAAGTTTGGGATAGCTTAGTGTACAGACCTCACATTTCCCCAAAAGGGAAAGTGAAAATCACTCAGTTGTGTCTGACTCTACAACCCCATGGTTGCAAATTCTGGTTGGAATTCTCCAGGCCAGAATACTGGAGTGAATAGTCTTTCCCTTCTCCAGGGGATCTTTCCAACCCAGGGATCGAACCCAGGTCTCCTGAATCATAGAACAATTCTGTCTTTACCAATTTTAAATGTTGTAGTTACACATGAATTGGAGAAGGCAATGGCACCCCACTCCAGTACTCTTGCTTGGAAAATCCCATGGACGGAGGAGCCTGGTAGGCTGCAGTCCATGGGGTCGCTAAGAGTTGGACACGACTGAGCAACTTCACTTTCACTTTTCACTTTCATGCATTAGAGAAGGAAATGGCAACCCACTCCAGTGTTCTTGCCTGGAGAATCGCAGGAACAGGGGAGCCTGGTGGGCTGCCGTCTATGGGGTCGCACAGAGTCGGATACGACTGAAGTGACTTACCTTACCTTACACATGAATAGTTTTTAAAGATAGAATTCTGTACTAACATATTATAAAAGGAAGGGAGGGAGAGAGGAAAGAAGAGGGAGAGGAGGAAAGAAAAGAGAAGGACAGCAGTAGAGGACATGCCTATCTTATCAGTGAGCAGGTGCAGTCAGTTCCCTGCATTTGTTCTGATTAATCTTGGCTGTAGAATTGTTAATGTATTAGGGGGTGAAGTCTTCATTATATCATTATGAAAACTGGGGGAGAAAAATAAGGGTTGCTTTGACTAGTTAATATACTTCTAGCATTTTATAAATTCGATTAATTATGTGTGGATCACATTACATCTGTTACAGTAATAACAACAGGCTGGTGTTTTCTGCTGAGAAAATCAGTCCATCAGTCATCTCTAATCATTGATCTTCAGATAAGGGGCCCAATGCCGGCCCATGCTTACAGTAACCATACTGTGTTTTGAAGACTACTGCCAAAACATATTGTATTCCACAAATCTCTTGAGAAGGCCTATTCTGTTTCCACTTGTGATTTGAAATGACATTTGAAGTGGTGATGTATGTAGGCTTAAAGCAATCTTTTTCAATCATTATGCCTTTAAGCACCACTCGCGTCCCTCAGGATTCTTTGACCTTTTTTCTCTGCATTATGCTTTTTTGACAGCTCAGAGAGAGAAGTGGTATACCTGACATCTGGTGTAAACATGAAATGTTAATTCTTAGCACATACTTAATATTGCCAACTGCTTTCCAATACTCGTGTGAAATGTTTTGTTTTTTTTCCATGGCTATAACACATAATCTATATGAGTTTTCTTAAACTAATGCTGGTATGCAGTAAAAGTTATTTCTTGGTTTTCCTTCACTGTGGTTCTGAATCTTGGATTCCTTAGTATAGATTAGTTGAGTGGCAGAGGTTCAAGAGTCCTTAGCCATAAAATGAGAGAATTTTGTCCTTTACAGTACTAGAGTGGCTAATGCATGCGTGCGTGCTAAGTCACTTCAGTTGTGTCCGACTCTGTGTGATCTTGTGGATTGTAACCCACCAGACTTCTCTGTCCATGACATTCTCCAGGCAAGAATACTGGAGTGGGTTGCCATGCCTTCTCCAAGGGATCTTCCCGACCCAGGGATTGAATCAGCATCTCTTGCATCTCCTGCATTGGCAGGGGGGTTCTTTACTACTAGCACTATCTGGGAAGCCCCAGAGTGGAGAATAAGGAAGGTTAAAGGAATACTAGAACAAGATGCAGATGCAAAAGAGGGTAAAATTAAGGCATTGCTAATGTTTCTATTATGGAAGCAGAACAGAGGCACAATTACATATCTCCAATAGGCATTGGTGAAGAAGGCAATGGCACCCCACTCCAGTACTCTTGCCTGGAAAATCCCATGGATGGAGGAGCCTAGTGGGCTGCAGTCCGTGGGGTCGCTGAGGGTTGGACACGACTGAGCAACTTCACTTTGACTTTTCACTTTCATGCATTGGAGAAGGAAATGGCAACCCACTCCAGTGTTCTTGCCTGGAGAATCCCAGGGGCGGGGGTCGCACAGAGTCGGACACGACTGAGGTGACTTAGCAGCAGCAGCAGTAGCAATAGGCATTGGAATGTATCAAAGTGCCCATGATTTCTTTCTGATTCTCAGTGAAGTATTTTGGAGGTATATATTCCAAGCTACAAAGAATCATTAAGAATCCTACGCTTAATTGAAAGAAATGCTGGTTTTCTAAAGCCAAGTCATTACGATCAGCCCATTGTAATATAATGAAGGAAATCTTGAGCAAGTGAAAGGAGTAGATGAAATGCAGAACTCACTGAAAATCCAGGTATCTGCAAGTTGGGAGAACTTGAAAACAATGCATGAATTGGATACCTAGTCAAAGGAAGGAAGCATTAAAGAGATAGGCTGGGAATTTCCATTGGAAGTATTATGTAGAGAAAATTCAGAACTGAAACTGTGAGAGAGTTTTTCCCAAAGAACAGCATCTGTGTATATCTGCTGTTACACTTGTGACCCTCTCAGTCTTATGCACATGATTAGAGACTAATTCCTTGAATCTCTTTTAATAGGAATTGAGACAACTAGCAGTGGGTTGGGCTTCCCTGGCTGCTCAGACAGTAAAGAATCTGCCTGCAATGTGGGAGACCTGGGTTCAATCCCTGGGATGGGAAGTTCCCCTGGAGGAGAGCATGGCACGCATTCTAGTATTCTTGCCTGGAGAATCCCCATGGACAGTGGAGCCTGGTGGGCTACAGTCCATGGGGTTGCAAAGAGTCGGTCACGACTGAGCGACTAAGCACAGCACACAGGACAACAGTGGTTACTAGGACTATGATAAGACATCCTAATAGAGGACATAACTTAAAACCATTATACATATATATATATATATATATATATGCACACAAATTTATTTAAAATTTTGTATCATATAAAATTGATTCTTCTAAGCTCTGTGCAAGCCTAATGAATGAGAACCTTTATACCTGGAATTGAAAAAATATAATGGAGTTGATAAATGTATAGACAATCATACTCTATCTTAGTGCTAGTAGAATCCTAGTAAGAGCTTAGGGAAATAACCTTCAAATGGTCTTTTGAACAATGGGGTGTTTCACTGGAAGACTAAAGGACAGATGAGTTCTATGAAAATTCTTTTGGAATCGGAGAATGCAAGAGCCTCCTTTGCCGGATAATTGCCCTGACTAAGGGAAAGGAATTCTTTAACAAAGTCACGTACACAATTCCACATGGGAAATGAGGGACATTCTCCAGAGAATTCCAAGTCTGTTTACCGAGGTTCAGCATGATCTCTGTCAGGATAGGGGTATGCGGTTTGAATGCACCTTTGGGAGAATGTCTCCAACAATCTGGCCCAGTTTGGAAATGCATCAGGAAACATTCCAATTGCAGGTTGGTTTCAGGCCTGGTTGTGTCCCCTCCAAGGACAGGCAAAACTTCCAAGTACAGTTGAAAGAATACCATGCACTGCCTCCTGAGCGTGCCCTATTATTATCTCTTTTTTCTGTGATACCCTTTAAAAACCAGCCAGTTACTGTACTAGGGAGATAATCCAGGGATAAGACTTACTCAGTGCAAACCTTTTATTAAAGGCCTACAGTGCTTCGTTCTAGAGAATTTTGTTTTCCTTTTTTTAAACTCTTAGATCAGATTTTCAAAAGCATATCAGAAATATTCCTAGTCTTAAATCCAGGGATTTATATAACACAAAGTTGCAAGACCAGTGGGAAATTAATTTCCTTTGAAGTACAAGAGCTTGAAGTTTGCATCCTCCCACCATGGAGCGAAATTTATTCAGGCACTGTTGATAACCTCTTAAGGTCCTTTCTACCCCAAATTACAAGCTGACTGCAGGAAGCCAGTGATTGCCTGGGTCATTCTGGCTAATCTAGGAAATATCAGGTCAAAGAAAGGTTAACTAGAGACTGCTCACGTTGCTCACAAACATGGACCCCCATTGGAGAACGTGTCTTGTATGTACATGGCATTTATGATATGCATCCTGTATAGTTAGGGAGAAGATGATTCCTTTAAATGTTGACAAGGTATTATATTTTATCAAGCTGTTGTTGTTCAGTCACTAAGTGGTGTCTGACTCTTTGTGACCCATGGCTGCAGCATGCCAGCCTTCCTGTCCTTCACTGTCTCTCAGAGTTTGTTCAAACTCATGTCCATTGAGTTAGTAATGCCAGGCTTCCCTGTCCTTCACTATCTCCCGGAGTTTGCTCAAATTCATGTATGGAGTCAGTGATGCCATCCAACCATCTTATCCTCTGTTGCCTCCTTCTCCTCCTGCCCTCAATCTTTCACAGCATCAGGGTCTTTTCCAATGAGTTGGCTCTTCACATCAGGTGGCCAGAGTATTGGAGCTTCAGCTTCAGCATCAGTCCTTCCAACAAATATTCGGGGTTGATTTCTTTTAGGATTGACTGGTTTGATCTCTTTGCTCCAGCACCACAATTCAAAAGCATCAACTTTTTGAAAGCCATTGTTTTGACTGTAGGGACCTTTGTCAGCTAATTGATGTCTCTGCTTTTTGAATACACTGTCAAGGTGAGATATTTTCTCAAGCTGAGATATCTTTAAATGGATATCTTTGAATGGATGCGATGTGTGTTATATTTTACCATCAAGTATTTATTTATTTGTATTCCAAACTTGCTACTTAAAATTCTTCTTTGGGCACAAAAATTTCTGGGTCTTTTGCGAAGAACATTTGGCATGTATTATTCTTCAGTTCTGAAGGAGAACAGCCCTGGGATTTCTTTGGAAGGAATGATGCTAAAGCTGAAAGTCCAGTACTTTGGCCACCTCATGCGAAGAGTTGACTCATTGGAAAAGACTCTGATGCTGGGAGGGATTGGGGGCAAGAGGAAAAGGGGACGACAGAGGATGAGATGGCTGAATGGCATCACTGACTCGATGGACGTGAGTCTCAGTGAACTCCGGGAGTTGGTGATGGACAGGGAGGCCTGGCGTGCTGCGATTCATGGGGTTGCAAAGAGTCCGACTGATCTGATCTGATCTGATTCTTCAGTTTATTGTTTCTCTGAAGTTCCACTTATCTTGAGCTTTACATAGAAAAGTATAACAAATTCCAGTTGACCACTGAAACTGAAAGACTTCATGTTTAGTTGTAAAGGAGAATACAGGACTCCTTCCACTCTACCACATTTTTATGTAAACCTCAGATCTGAGAACTTGATGCTGAGCACAGGAACTTTCATTTTTCTTTTGTCCCTTTGTATATTTTTCAAGATACAATGTAGGAAATGAAGTAGAGTTGTCACTGTAGCCCTGAAAAAGAATTAATAAGTACGTGTTCACTGCTAAAATTCTATATATGTTTTCTTTATTGCTTTCCTCCTCTGGCAGAAAAAAAAAATTACTAACAATGAGAAATAATGTAGCTGTTATATTTCAGCTGTTTATTTCCTTCCTGTGTGCACGTGTACACATTGCTTTTTGGCAAAATTGTAGATTTGCTAAGGAAGGGAATTGTTGATGCAGGAGAATGACATGCATAGAGAAAAGGAGGTATTTATTGACGCATAGTCTCCACTAAATATAGTTAAACTAAAGAACATATTGAAAAGTAAGATTTTTAAAATAAACCCAATATTTTCCCTTGAAGATACTTAAAAAAAAAAGAGTTTGTGGTGTTTTTTTTTTTTTTTAGGTGTTAAAATCAATGGTGCTTATTATAGAACACAGAAAATTTAGCAGGTTTAAATCACAGAGGTAAAATTACCCATATTACCAAAATAGCCATCATCTTGATCTATTTATTTTATTTTTTCTTAACATATTTTGTTTCATAATCGAGAGCAACTGCACTGACATATTTACATTTTTTCTATTAATGTGGTAACATTTCTATGTTAGTACGAACACTTTAGAAACAATCCTATCTTATTGAAAATCTTTATATAAAAATAATGATTTAAATCATTCCTTATATTTTAAGATGAATATCATTTTATTTGTCATATATGGCACATTTTTGTACTTTTTATCTGATTTGTCACCTTTTATTATTGTATTTAGTTAGTTTTGTTTTTGTTTCCTTATTTTGCTTTATTAGAGTATCAAAAATAAAACTGTATAGTAAAATCCCTTTGGTTTATATACAGTGTTCTGCCTTGAGTGTCACTTTTGATAAAGTCTCCACGTTATAAGTATGTTCAACTAAATATGTATTTTTTCAGATCTTTATGCTTTTGATCTATCTAGAATTTCTTTGATGTAATGTGTAAGATAAGGATTTAGCATCATTTTTGTCTTACAAGAAGGGAATGGCAAGCAATCAATGCAAAGAAATAGAGGAAAACAACAGAATGGGAAAGACTAGAGATCTCTTCAAGAAAATTAGAGATACCAAGGGAACATTTCATGCAAAGATGGGCTAAATAAAGGACAGAAATGGTATGGACCTAACAGAAACAGAAGATATTAAGAAGAGGTGGCAAGAATACACAGAAGACCTGTTCAAAAAAGATCTTCACGACCAAGATAATCATGACGGTGTGATCACTCACCTAGAGCCAGACATCATGGAATGGGAAGTCAAGTGGGCCTTAGAAAGCATCACTACGAACAAAGCTAGTGGAGGTGATGGAATTCCAGTTGAGCTATTTCAAATCCTGGAAGATGATGCTGTGAAAGTGCTGCACTCATTATGCCAGCAAATTTGGAAAATTCAGCAGTGGCCACAGGACTAGAAAAGGTCAGTTTTCCTTCCAATCCCAAGGAAAGGCAATGCCAAAGAATGCTCAAACTACCACACAATTGCACTCATCTCACACACTAGTAAAGTAATGATCAAAATTCTGCAAGCCAGGCTTCAGCAATACGTGAACCGTGAACTTCCAGATGTTCAAGCTGGTTTTAGAAAAGGCAGAAGAACCAAATTTCAAATTGCCAACATCTGCTGGATCATGGAAAAAGCAAGAGAGTTCCACAAAATCATCTATTTCTGCTATATTGACTATGCCTAAGCCTTTGACTGTGTAGATCACAATAAACTGGGAAATTCTGAAAGAGATGGGAATACCAGACCACCTGACCTGCTTCTTGAGAAATCTATATGCAGCTCAGAAAGCAACAGTTAGAACTGGACATGGAACAACAGACTGGTTCCAAATAGGAAAAGGAGTATGTCAAGGCTGTATATTGTTACCCTGCTTATTTAACTTCTATGCAGAGTACATCATGAGAAATGCTGGGCTGGAAGAAGCACAGCTGAAATCAAGATTGCCGGGAGAAGTATCAATAACCTCGGATATGAAGATGACACCACCCTTATGGCAGAAAGTGAAGAGGAACTCAAAAGCCTCTTGATGAAAATGAAAGAGGAGAGTGAAAAAGTTGGCTTAAAGCTCAACATTCAGAAAACGAAGATCATGGCATCTGGTCCCCTCACTTCATGGGAAATAGATGGGGAAACAGTGGAAACAGTGTCAGACTTTATTTTTTTGGGCTCCAAAATCACTGCATATGGTGATTGCAGCCATGAAATTAAAAGACTCTTACTCCTTGGAAGAAAAGTTATGACCAACCTAGATAGCATATTGAAAAGCAGAGACATTACTTTGCCAACAAAGGTCCATCTAGTCAAGGCTATGGTTTTTCCAGTGGTCATATATGGATGTGAGAATTGGACTGTGAAGAAAGCTGAGCACCTAAGAATTGATGCTTTTGAACTGTGGTGT
>NW_011495035.1:5415207-5422550 GCF_000754665.1 Bison bison bison | reverse complement strand
GGACTGTGAAGAAAGCTGAGCACCTAAGAATTGATGCTTTTGAACTGTGGTGTTGGAGTAGACTCTTGAGAGTCCCTTGGACTGCAAGGAGATCCAACCAGTCCATTCTAAAGGAGATCAGCCCTGGGATTTCTTTGGAAGGACTGATGCTGAAGCTGAAACTCCAATACTTTGGCTGCCTCATGAGACGAGTTAACTCATTGGAAAAGACTCTGATGCTGGGTGGGATTGGGGGCAGGAGGAGAAGGGGATGACAGAGGATGAGATGGCTGAATGGCATCACTGACTCGATGGACATGGGTTTGGGTGAACTCCAGGAGTTGGTGATGGACAGGGAGGCCTGGCGTGCTGCAATTCATGGGGTTGCAAAGAGTCGGACACAACTGAGCGACTGAACTGAACTGAACTTGTCACACGAACAGCTATTAATAGTTATCTCAGCACACTTCAATGACTAATCCTTTCTTTCCTCGACATCTTTGAAATTCCATCAAAATTGTATTAAAATATCATGTAGATTGATATATACGTGTATACATGCATGAATAAATTTTTGAACTCTTTATTCTGTGTTACTGTTCTATTGCTATAGCATCACCATGGTATTTAAATGCTGTATCTATTTTAATTCCATACTGTTTTAATAATTTGTGGGACAAATCCTATTATACAGTTAGCCAAAAAACAAAAAAAAAAGTCTTTCAAACACATTCTTCTAAACGCACATCAGAGTCATTACATTTAAATGTTTTTAATTTACATTTTTTAAAAAAACATGGTGACTAAATTAAAGAGGGCTACCTAGTTTTCCATACTTATTTGCAAATTTTCTGGCCACTAAGTTAGTGTCTAAATTCTTGGGTGATGCTCTTGTGTCCCCAGAAGATACCAGCGGAGCCATTTTTGAAATACACCTGGAGGAGAGTTCCATTGCTCTTGTGTAACTAGGGCTATCTTTCTTTTGTTCTAATAGATAATCATCATAGTTTTGTTTGGTCATTTAGATTGTTTGGACTTCTGCTGTTATAATGCTGTGATGAATAGCTTTGAGTGTAAAATTTAGTTCATAGTTAAGGTTTTTATAAAAGATTTTTCTCTATTTGAATTCCTTTTCAAGACCACAAGTAGTGAGCCTGATGATACAGTTTTTGTAGTTGAAATACGAGCCATTCTTGTCTATTCTATCTTTTTTTCTTTTCTTTTCCACTGCTTTAAAAGCGTCCCAACAAACAAGCAAAAAAAAAATCAATATCTCAAGCAAACTATATTGTTTCATAACCACATCAGTATTTTGCATTAGTATGCTATAGAAAAGTCTAGTTACAGATGAGGAATCTTGAGATCTTTATAGACTGATTTGAGCAAAATCACATAGTGTATGTCAGAGCCCTAGTCAAACTCAGGTTTTTTGATAACTCTGAATTGTTCTTTTCAGTACAGGGTGCTGTCTTCTGGCTTCTTTTAAGAACATGATGAATTCTATAAGGAAAAATGGGTGTTAGCTTTTCTTAAAAGGAAACAGACTTCAGTTTTAGTTGGGAGGAAAAGGTGATATTGTAGTCAAAGAGAGTCAAGCATGGAAATGATTTATCATATTCAAGGTCCCCCAGTTAGAGAAACCAGAATAATGGACATTGAGGAGACTTAGCCATCCTCCTTTCTTTTGTTTGTCCAATGAGTACAGCATCGCTATCTTACTGAAAAGGCATAGTAAATAATTACTGAATTAACAAATGTTTGTGAGTTCACTTTCACCAACTTAAATTAAGAAAGAAAATTTCTGATCCCTTGGCATCTTTTCTAAAATGGAATGGACCCCTTATAGAGTAAACTTAGCTTAAAAGTTAGGTAATTGTTTACTTTGTATATATTCATTTTTTGCCTTTTGTGTGGGGAAAGGATCTTGTCAAAAAGATAAATCAGAAATAATTTCTAATGTGTAAGCGGGAGCCTTAGACATTGGTCTAATAAGGAAAGACAGAGAATGGTGAACCCATCAGAGCCAAGTGAATGAAAGTATTGGGTCGACCAAAAGGCTCAATTGGTTTTTCCTATGAGATGTTAAAGAAAAACCCAAACGAAGCTTGGCCAACCCCATATTAGGAGCTGAGAAGAGAAGATTTCAAAAAGGAGGCATTTTGTGAAAGACTGTTTTACTTGATGAGATGTAGGAGATTCCTGGCAAAGTGGCCTTTCAGAATTAAGGCATGCTGCTGCTGCTAAGTCACGTCAGTCATGTCCAACTCTGTGCGACCCCATAGACAGCAGCCCACCAGGCTCCTCTATCCCTGGGATTCTCCAGGCAAGAACACTGAAGTGGGTTGCCATTTCCTTCTCCAATGCATGAAAGTGAAAAGTGAAAGTGAAATCGCTCAGTCGTGTCCGACTCTTAGCGACCCCATGGACTGTAGCCTACCAGGCTCCTCCGTCCATGGGATTTCCCAGGCAAGAGTATTGGAATGTGGTGCCATTGCCTTCTCCATTAGGGCATGGAGTATCAATAAATCTAGACAAAGGAGAGAAACGAGAATCAGAGGAGAATACTTGAACTCCCTACATTAATGGGTTTAATGGCAAACAAGAAGGAAATGAGAATATTTCTGAAAGCCCAGGAACTTCTGTTTGATTTCATGATCACCTGAACAGGCTCCTATTTCCTATGACATTTTTCTGAGTACATGTTTTTGGAAAAAAAAACAAAAACAAAAACCTGAAATTATGCAATATTAAACACCCACTGCTTTGTGGTATGTTGGGGATGGTGGTAGAGGACAGTCAAACATCGGGTTGATTGAACTAGACTTTTAAGTTCTTTCTGATCGTATTGCCTTGCTTTCTATTGAAGAACTAGAATTTTTGAACTGATCAGTTGACATCAAAAAGTTTGTGGGTGGAGTCAAAATTCTACTTTCAGTCCTGATTAAACCTCCTAGGTGGGCTGCCGTCTCTGGGGTCGCACAGAGTTGGACACGACTGAGGCGACTTAGCAACAGCAGCAGCAGCACCTTATGACTTTGCATGAGGTCATCATGGGACCTCCAGACTCCTTAGGCTGAGAGAATGCATGTAAGGTGTTCTATGTTCTTCTCTACCCTTCATCTGACCTTAGCAATTCCACTCAACAAAGGCTTGGACATCTTTTAAGTTCTCCAGTTCTGGAAACTGCCAGTGTCTGTACCTGAGGAGTCTCCTCTCAGATTTCTCATTTCCACTATAGTCTCTCCCTACAGCGCTTGTCCACACAGTAGCCAGTTATGGCTTTAAAATGTAAATTCAGTCACCTCACTCTCTTGCTTAAAAGCCCTTCAGCAGATGCTTATCACAAAGTCAAGTTCAGATCCTTGTCTTCCCCACGCAGTGTGGAACATCTGGTATCAACCCAAGGTAGGACACTCTCCCATTCCCCTCTCCAGTGTTTCCTTCTGCCTAGACCTGCTGTCCTTTACTCCTCAGAACCTCCAGCATTTAGGGCTATTCTTTCTGCCTGTAATGTTCATCTCTCTCTCTCTCTCTCTCTCTCTCTTTCTGAAAAGAGGAGAGGAAAAAAAGCACAGACCTTAGGGGTTCTGGGACATAGCCATGGGAAAGCAAACATAAACCCAAGAATCCTTTGAAGTCTCAGATCTTACTTTGAAGATTCTTGCAGTTTTTGCTTCCTGCCCCACGGTGTATCCACATGGTAAAATAGATACCCTTGGAAGATGTGCAGTGTGTGCCCCAGAGCCTCATATCCCCAGAAGCCAAGCTTCTGCTTCTGAGGAGCATACCCTTCAGTCTAAGAAACATAAAAGATCTTATATCTTTTGCAGAGTTTATCCTTAGGAGATGAGCTTGCTTCATAACCACAGCCTGTTGCTTAAAAGTAAATATAGAATGCTGATTTCTTCTTGTTGTTCCATCACCAATTCATGTCCAACTCTTTGTGACCCCATGGACTGCAGCACACCAGGCTTTCCTGTCCCTCACCGTAGAAAGATGATACGAAAGCTTAACCATGAGCATGGTTAGAAGAGTGGGCTCGTCTGGAAAAATAACTTGCTGAGTAGCAGAGTTGTGGGCTGTGTGGATATGACAGGATGAGGGACACAAGAGGCTGAGGGAGCATTGGGAGCATTCATTACAGAGACTTCAACTCTGTCCCTATGGCTCCCTGGAGCATCTCTTAGCATCAGTTTATTACATTATGTTAACTAATGCTTTTGCTATGAGAGTTGTGTTCCTCAGACTCAGTATACTAAGAGAGAGAAGCATGTCATACATTTTAGAATGGTTCTTACAAATACTGTAATGTTTAATTAGGCTCCTAAATCAGCTTGTTTCAAATATCTGGGGTATAAGATTAAAGCATTCGAATTTAGCTAGATGGATTAATGACCTGTGGCTTAGAGGTAAATTGGTAAAAAAAAAAAAAAAAAATTCTTTAAATACTGGTTTCCTATTATCTTGAGCACAAGCTTTTATGAAAACTAATTTGGTTACAATAAGGACAGTTTGAATCCCTTTTTTAGTATAAGCAGTTTAAAAAGTTGTGATTAAAGAACTCATCCTGGGTAGTGATTGAGCTTCAAGAATAGATTAAGTTGAATCTTTTTTTAAGTAGTGGAACCAAAATACATGAAGCCTTTGTTTGTTCTTGATATTTTTGTTAATAACTGAGTTGGTCTCTTGGTAGTCAGGCACAAATAACCTTGGAGTTAAGATGCTTTTTTTTTCTCTTTCTATTACAAGGTCACACAATTAACCCTCTTGAGTTTTTCTTCTCTCTTCATCTTACATGAACATTAATAGATCTTTAAGAGAAGCGGTCAAAAGTCTGATTGTCTTCTGATTTGGAAATTCAAGGTAGAAGGAATCTTCCTTTGCTTTGATCTCATAACAGGTACTAAACACTGATCCATAAACTTATGGAAACAAATATTATAATAAAGTTCCCTTTGGTATGTAGATCAGTTCTTAAAATATCATTGTCATTGCTAGATTCCTATAGGAATCTATATCTAATCTAATCTAATGTTTCCCAAGGAATTGAATTTTTATGTATACCTATGTAATCTGAAGTAATCACTAGCACTGATTTACAAAGCTGAGTACCCAGAGCTTTTATCTTCTTCTTTGTAAGGTCATTTGGTATAGCATGCATGGTAATCTGAATCCTTAAATAGTCTCTAATTCTTTGAGAGTAAACAGCTAGAAAGGGACACATTGTGTTGTCATGGTTGCAGAGAACTGTTGATCACGATTACACTTTTAAACCTGAAATGGCATGGTGATTTTCACAATGGCCTGCGATTACACATTCGTATAAAACTTCCCAAAATAAGTCTTTCTCAAATAAAAATTTTCCACACTGCAGCTGTACAAAAGATTATTATTTTGCAAGCTAAAGAAAATGTGTTAATTACTTGGAAGCAGATTCTAATTGAAAGAGTAATGGAAGATATAGGACTTCTATCATGACCCCAACTGGGATGGTGCTCTTGTTTGAGAAAGCAATTTCACAGCAGCTCTGAACTTCAGTGTTCCCATCTGTTAAATGGATATGATTATGAACACCTCCTATTTGAAGATAAACAAATGGGAAAGTTAAAAGAAAAAGTAATGGGATCTTTGAAGGAGAAAGGAAGAGCCTTGTGTTAAATTGGAGAATCTTTGTGTAAAATTTACTTTCAAATTTTAATTAGACGCTTCAATCAGAAATGTATTTTTAACCATTTAAACCCAGTTATAAGTCTCTGTCCAGAGTAGGTTAACTTTTCTGGTTTTGTGATGCAGCCAGACATAAACAGATGAGTCAGGAGGTTTTGACTCACAATATCACTTGTTATTTTAATTCAGCAAGCGTTTATTTTACTTTGTGCTGGGCTCAAAGGATATAACAGTAAAGAAGACATAATTGTTGCATTGATGCTGCTCATAATCTAGGGATAGAGAAACATGTGAAAAAGAGACCTTTAAGCCACATGATAAGCAGTGAAGGCATTTACGAATTGCCCTGGGGGTGGACAGGTGGGACTCACAGGTTAGCAAGGGACTAAAGTTTCACCTTTACACAGCATTCTGTAAAACCTCTCTTATCGTATGACTCTTCATCATAGAAACTCACTTTACCAAAAGTTAATTATTTAAGAGTAAATTTAGAGATACACATTACAGCAGTCGAGCTAGATCATTTTTTAAAGGGTAGACATCAGCAGTAGGGGAAAAGAGGTAGTGTTTTTTGAACCTGCATGCTAAATACTTTTCTGTTCATTTCTATATTTTACTCCTGACAAAAATCCGGTTAAGTAAGAAGTATTCCATTTTTCAGATGTAGGAAACCCTGGCTCAGAGCAGTAAAAAAAAGTCACCCAAGATTGACAAGCTAATAGACACCATAGGTTTGGCCTAGCTTGGCTTTTGTTTGTTTGTTTTTGTTTTTTTTTTAAATTTTATTTTATTTTTAAACTTTACATAATTGTATTAGTTTTGCCAAATATCAAAATGAATCCGCCACAGGTATACATGTGTTCCCCATCCTGAACCCTCCTCCCTCCTCCCTCCCCATACCATCCCTCTGGGTCGTCCCAGTGCACCAGCCCCAAGCATCCAGTATCGTGCATCGAACCTGGACTGGCAACTCGTTCATACATGATATTTTACATGTTTCAATGCCATTCTCCCAAATCTCCCCACCCTCTCCCTCTCCCACAGAGTCCATAAGACTGATCTATACATCAGTGTCTCTTTTGCTGTCTCGTACACAGGGTTATTGTTAGCATCTTTCTAAATTCCATATATATGTGTTAGTATACTGTATTGGTGCTTTTCTTTCTGGCTTACTTCACTCTGTATAATAGGCTCCAGTTTCATCCACCTCATTAAAACTGATTCAAATGTATTCTTTTTAATGGCTGAGTAATACTCCATTGTGTATATGTACCACAGCTTTCTTATCCATTCATCTGCTGACGGACATCTAGGTTGCTTCCATGTCCTGGCTATTATAAACAGTGCTGCGATGAACATTGGGGTACACGTGTCTCTTTCCCTTCTGGTTTCCTCAGTGTGTATGCCCAGCAGTGGGATTGCTGGATCATAAGTCAGTTCTATTTCCAGTTTTTTAAGGAATCTCCACACTGTTCTCCATAGTGGCTGTACTAGTTTGCATTCCCACCAACAGTGTAAGAGGGTTCCCTTTTCTCCACACCCTCTCCAGCATTTATTATTTGTAGACTTTATAATAATGAGAAAACAGAAAGAGAAATTAAGGAAACAATTCCATTCACCATTGCAACGGAAAGAATAAAATACTTAGGAATATATCTACCTAAAGAAACTAAAGACCTATACATAGAAAACTATAA
>NW_011495035.1:5398291-5414482 GCF_000754665.1 Bison bison bison | reverse complement strand
GACCAGAAACTATAAAACTCCTAGAGGAGAACATAGGCAAAACACTCTCTGACATACATCACAGCAGGATCCTCTATGACCCACCTCCCAGAATATTGGAAATAAAAACAAAAATAAACAAATGGGACCTAATTAACCTTAAAAGCTTCTGCACATCAAAGGAAACTATTAGCAAGGTGAAAAGACAGCCTTCAGAATGGGAGAAAATAATAGCAAATGAAGCAACTGACAAAGAACTAATGTCAAAAATATACAAGCAACCCCTGCAGCTCAATTCCAGAAAAATAAATGACCCAATCAAAAAATGGGCCAAAGAACTAAACAGACATTTCTCCAAAGAAGACATACATATGGCTAACAAACACGTGAAAAGATGCTCAACATCACTCATTATCAGAGAAATGCAAATCAAAACCACTATGAAGTACCATTTTGTTTGTTTTAAAATAAATCAAGCACTTACATAAGCCTTACTAAACACCAGATACTATCATAAATGTTTAATAATAAAATCCGTATTTATTAGGAGTCAGACTCATATGTCTTGCTCTGATTTCAGTGTCTTTCTAATTTCCATGTATATGGGTTTGTGTGTGTTTGTGTGTGTATGTATATATAATAGAGTAGGCAATGACGGATGCTTAGTATCCGGATGATTACAGAAAAGCTGAATCAAGCCAATTTTGGTTTTATTTTTCAAAGCATGTGTGTTTCCCTCAGTTGCTCATTGGACAGAGCAGTTCATATGTTTCCTGACCTCTTTCCCCATCCCATGCTCTGGGCCACAGAGGTGAGGATGATGCTCCTTATCTGAGATGCTTAGGGACCAATAGGAGAAACAGAGAAGGACATGAACAATTTGTAGGAAAACAGAATATACAGGATAGGCCTATGTAATCAAGTGTATCTAATCTAGACTTCTCAGGCCACTCAGTTAATTACAGTTGTTTTGATCATTATATCAATTTAGATTATTTGCATTTTTATCTTAGTACATTATTAACATATATTTCATTTTCATTGTACATTAAACATTTTCTTATACTGTTTGAAAGAATGAGAGTTCTATATTTATAGATTCTTTTTTTCTATGAGTTCAAAGCACTTCCATGCATATCAAATTATTAATCATCACCGCAGAGTAAAAAGGAGTGATTAAAATCATATCTTCTTTTTAAAATTAGAAGTCACTGTTAAAGATGAGAGAGGAATCAAAGGTTTTCTTAATTGTGATGGTTATTTTAACATTTATTGCAAAGGCTTAGAAACTATCTTCACCCTTTATTATTCCACACCATCTTTTCAAATCAAATAGCTAAAAAGAGAGATTAACTTCCCATTTAATATTTGAAAAAAATTATTTATAAAATAAACATAAATATGGGGGCTTCCCTCATGGCTCAGCAATAAAGAATCTGCTTGCCAATGGAGGAGATGCAGTTTCGATCCCTGGTCCGGGAAGATGCCCTGGAGAAGGAAATGGCAACCCACTCCAGTATTCTTGCCTGGGAAATCTCTCAAGGAGCCTGGTGGGCTACAGACCATGGGGTCGCAAAGAGTCAGACACGACTGAGCAACTAAACAACAACAAACATAAATATACTTATCTCTGTGTTTACTCTTCTCTGCTGCTGCTTTTTTTAACTATGCTCGCCATTATCTTCATAATGACTTTTTTACTGTTGGCCAGACATATTGAGGTTAGATGTCACGTGCCCCAGTGTCAAACAACAAAGTCTTTGCTACTTCATTCTCTGCTGCTGCTGCTAAGTCTCTCAGTTGTGTCTGACTCTGTGCAACTCCACAGATGGCAGCCCACCAGGCTCCTCTGTCCCTGGGATGCTCCAGGCAAGAATACTGGAGTGGGTGGCCATTTCCTTCTCCAGCGCATGCATGCATGCTAAGTCACTTCAGTCATGTCCAACTCTGAGTGACCCTATGGCCAGCAGCCCACCAGGCTCCTCTGTCCACGGGATTCTCTAGGCAAGAATACTGGAGTGGGTTGCCATTTTTTTCTCCCATTTCACTCTCTACCAGATTAAAATAATAAATCTTCTATTTCTGTTCTCCAGGAGCCTTAGAATACATTGCTTCTGAATCACATTATTTTTATATTGCTAGATGCTTAATTAACATCTGAAAAGTTAATATATTTTATTAAGACTATATAATGTTCTCACTAATCAGTCCCAGGCTTGTTTTTTTTTTTTTTTTAATAGCTATTAACTTACTACCCTTTGAGTTTTTACTTAAAAATGAGAACAGTTTGTCCTTAAACTTAAATCTCAAAATCCCTTACCTTGTGTAGACTCATTTCAATAGTAATTTGAGGAGAATATCTCCACAGACTTGTCTAATGAATTAAGTGTATTATTATTATTATTTTCAGCCTTTCCCGTGAAGAGGAAGCAATTTTCTGTGCCCTCTCAGTGGTGTGTCTTAGTCTGCTACACAAATTCTCCTCTACCTGATTTAGAATATTTTAACTCTTTGTTATTAAGATTATTTTAGAATGCACTTTTCTGATGTTCCAAATGCTTAGAGTCACAATTGTTTTACTGGGCTTCCCAGCTGGTGCAGTGGTAAAGAATCTGCTTGTCAGTGCAGGAGACTCAAGAAATGCAGGTTTGATCCCTGCGTTGGGAAAATACCCTGGAGGAAGAAATGGCAGCCCACTCCCGTATTCTTGCATGGAGAATCCCAGGGACAGAGGAGCCTGGTGGGCTGCCATCTATGGAGTCACACAGAGTTGGACACGACTGAGCGACTAACACAACACTTTTATTACTATTAACCTCTTGAAGGCACATCAGCTGAAGTTGGTCTTGTCATACTCCATTCATTGATGGCAACTAAAAGGTTAGGTTCAACACTTAAAAATTCTGCAAGTGGAACAGGAAAACTGCTCTGTCTGGCAGATTCTGAATCACGTGGCTATTTCCAGCCCTTTCTCCATCTCTGACCTCATCTGTTTTCCTTCCCCCTGTTCCCAACCCATCCCCACTGTGTTTGAGCCACACTGGTGAACTTCCCTGTTCCTCTACACAATGGGCCTCCGTCCTGCCTGAGGGCCATTGTCCTCTGCCTGCTCCTCCCCTATCTTTTCAGCGTCTGCTCCTCTGTGTTAATCACACCTAAGCTTGTATTACCCCAATCATACTCTTCTTACAAATAATCAAGAAGGGGACAGCCACACACTTTGAAAAATGTACCCCAGGAAAGGAGTGATAAGTTTAAGAGGAGGAAATTCAGAGGCTTTAGAGTTACGTGAAAAATTTTCTAAATTCTGAGATGTCAGGGGATGTAAATATACAAAACAATAGTCAAATGTGCAGTGCTGGTGGGAGTGCAGAGTGGTATGTGTTCTGGAAAGTAATCTGGCACTGATCAAATTATTCTTCCTATAGATTCAGATAGTGACTTACTGCTTCTACTCATGATTTTTCTTTAAAAAATTCATATAGCTCAGTAAGTGTTAATGTTTGAGGATGTCCCTTTCCGTGTTCTTTACATGGCCGGAATGTTGGAAGCAACCTTAGACCCGTTACCAGGTTAGAGGATGAGTAGAAGTATGGTTGATGCACATCACGGAGTATGTACAGAGGTTAGAAAACATAAGTAAATAGTGTAGTAGAGAGAGGTCTTAAAATAGTGCCTGGTGAAAAACAAAGAGAGAGAGATACAGCATGCTATTAATATCATTTATGAAAAACTAAAATACATGAACCAAATCTCTAGACATGTTCTGGACTTGATCTTGGAGATAGTTGCACAGGTATATATAGATATAAAATGCACCCTGTTGTGCATTTAGAATGCTGCTCTCTGTAGGTGAATGCTAAACCTCAGTTCAAAAATTAGGGAAGTAAATCCTGTTCCTGACCACCCTGCACCCTGTGAGTTCTCTCTGTCTTACCTTCTGACACTTTCTTCATAGTAGCTCTCATCAAATGGTGTTATTCTGATACAGATTTTTGTGTCTGTTATGAAAATGCAGGCTCCCTAAGAGCAGAGTATTCCTCTAAATTGTTAGTCACCATACAGTCACACTTCTACTGGCACTGAATTTCTCTGTCTTCATGGACTTTGCAATATCCTCTCTGCTGCTGCTGCTAAGTCGCTTCAGTCGTGTCCGACTCTGTGCGACCCCATAGACGGCAGCCCACCAGGCTCCTCCATCCATGGGATTTTCCAGGCAAGAGTACTAGAGTGGGGTTTCATCGCCTTCTCCAAATATCCTGTCTATCCGATACCTAATCTTTCCGCTTTTGTTACTGAGGTTTATGTAGCGTGTATTTTTATGATATTCTGAGGGTTTAATGACGCCTGAATAAATGTTTGTTGGGTGAATGGGAGGAAAGAAGGAAGGAGAGGAGTGTGAAAAGACTGGAGGGTAGGTGGGAAGCAGGAAAAAGAAAGGAGTAAAACAAGAAAGGAAAGAAAGAAAGGATGAGAAAGGACAAAGTGTCAGCAGGACAAGCAGAGCTATGGGCCTTCTACCCTCGCCTGCTGCTGCTAAGTTGCTTCAGTCGTGTCTGACTCTGTGTGACCCCATAGACGGCAGCCCATGAGGCTCCCCCGTCCCTGGGATTTTCCAGGCAAGAACACTGGAGTGGGTTGCCATTTCTACCTTTGCCTGGTCACCTCTAATTCTCTTCACCAGCAGCTCTTCTTTGCCTAAGCACAGCCCTTTCCATTGGAGTAATGCTTTCTAATTAATGTCTCCTGAATTAAATATTCCAATTACTGGATTCTGATATAGACTCTGTCATTTTTTTCTCCCCTCAATCCTTCCTTAATTCCCCTTCCTCTTACTTTGTCTTCATCCCTTTTTTCCCATTCCTTCTCATTCCCTCTCTGTCATTCCACATCCCATCTCTAATTACTTGAGTAAAGTCACATAACAGTTCACATCAAAATTAGAGGGCTCTGTTCTCACCAATCTAAGTAGAAGAGTGCAAAATAATAATACAAAAAAAAATAAGCTAATAGCTAAAGTTTATTGAGCATTTAATTTGAACCACTGAAGTACGTTAAGTTATTTAATCTTCACAACAACCTCATAAAGGTCAGGGTATTATTTTCTTCATTTCACAGTTGGGCATGGAAGCTCAGAGGTAGTTGATGAGCAGCAGAGTCAGAGTTAATGCTCTTGAGCACTACTTAAAACTGCCTCTTAACCCAGGAAACAAATATTTACTGTTTATAGAAACATCCACATTCTTTGCAATTTTATGCCCGTGATATGATATGCCTCCGTATGTTCTTTAATCTGAACCCATATCACCCTAAGGAGGAAACATGTAGTTAGGCAAGCATAGATTATCCACGTGCAGCCTGTTTCCATTAAGCAGGACTGCTAACTTCAGTGTAAATCCCAAGATGATCATAATGTTTTATTGGGCTGCCAAACCCAAAGTTATTAAAACAGCTTCATTCATATCACAGGCTGTTACGTGTTTAATTCCTCTGGTAAGACCCATCTCCGATAATTTATGACCACGAATGGGCTCTTATTATACTTTAATAAATAGCATTGTGGCAGAGAAACTAATAAATGTGAGAGGAAATGCTTTCAGAGCACTGGATGCCTTTATAATCCTACTTGTTCACCTAAATTAGCATGTGTATCATATCTCTGATTGCTCAGTTACGTTTACCTATTTGTCTGAACACTACTAAATTCTGACTTTTATTGTTAGCCTATTACCAACTTTACAGTGGTCTAATTTGTGTTGGGAAGACGTCTGGAAGTGTTAAGTGGGGACCTGAAGAACAGGTGAGCGGGTGGATACTGTGCGCTAGGAGCCCATCAGGCTGGCCCAGGTCGCCTGGTAGGCCGAGGCTGGGCTGATCATGACAGTGATGACCGTGCTCAGTCGCTTCAGTCATGTCAGCTCTTTGTGACCCTATGGACCATAGCCTGCCAGGCTCCCCTGTCCATGAAATTCTCTGGGCACGAATACAGTGCTGTGCTGTGCTTAGCCACTCAGTCCTGTCCAACTGTTTGCGACCCCAAAGACTGTAGCCCACAGGCTCCTGTGTCCATGGGGATTCTCCAGGTAAGTATACTGGAGTGGGTTGCCATGCCCTCCTCCAGGGGATCTCCCGAACCCAGGGATCAAACCCAGGTCTCCTGCATTGCGGGCAGATTCTTTACCATCTGAGCCACCAGGGAAGTCCCAGAATACAGTGACCTTGTGCAATTCTCAGAGGAAGGACTCATCTTCTGTGACTTCTGTTCTGTTTCCAGTGCCTGATTTTCCAACTGGGCTGGAGCTTCTAAATGGGTTGAGTCTGTATCCTGATTTTTTTTACCCCCAATGGAGCTTAGAGCTTTCTGAGGCTTCATGGAAGAAAGAACATTGACATAGAAAACTGTGAATCAGAACCAATTATTCTGTCATGAAATGGCCCTTTCTCTAAAAAGAGCAGACTCTCAGCAGAGAGAGAAAGTATAAAATGGCACGCTGTTAGGGTTGTTTAACATTTTTCTTCTATTTAGTCAAACCCTTTGACGAAAGCTGGCATTCTTGGCCCCTGTCCCACCCCAGTCAAATACTTCAGGATCTGGAAATCCAGCCCTGTTAGAGCTCTTAAGTTGACAGCCGGAATAATGCTCCTTAATGAGATCGCTAGGCTAATACATTAGAATTTTGTTTTGAGTACTTCACAGAGTACTTTTTGAAGACCATTGAATGTAATTCTCAGTACCGTTTAGCTCCAGTGAGAGGTGAGGGAGACATGTGAATAGAGGATCAATTCAAAAGAAGAGATCTGAAGATAGGCAAGGGTATGTGTTGACTCCTACAAGTCATTATCATGCTTGTTCCCCAGAATCTTAATTACATCTTCCAGGAGTTCATGATTTATTTCAGAGAGAATAATAAGGTTTCCTTCCAAGTCGTTAGGCTTGGAATCTAACTTTTAGGCCTTCATTTTCTCTTTTATCTTTGGCATATGGAACAGAGCTTGGATTAAAGAGGGAGAATGGATAATGATGGCAAGCCTGAATTAGTGGATATGGAGCTGCTTAGATTTTAAGAGCAGGGTCTCAGGGACCAGGCTGGGTTCAAGTTTACTTTAGTCCCATACTGTGTATGAGAACTCATTTAATTTTGGGACCTCATTACTCCCCTCCATAAAATGGGATTAAAATGATAAGATTCTCTTCTCATTTATGTAATACTTCTCAAACCATAGCAACCAGCACAAAAATAATGTCATGGTCCTTATGTGAGTTTTTGATGTTTGTGAGAACCGGGATTTTTTTGGTTTGGGGTTCTTTTTTAATATTTATTTATTTGGCTGCATCAGGTCTTGGTTGCGGCATGCAGGATCTAGTTCTCTAACCAGGGATACAACCTGGGTGTCCTGCATTGGGAACATGGAGTCTTAGCCACTGGACCACCAGGGAAGTCCTAAGAAGTATTTTTTAAATAGACTATAAGAGTCAGAAATATTCTTCCCATGAGAAAGGGGGATACCTGTTTCCTGTCATGTAACTCGTAAACTCTTACTTTATTAAGCAGCATGTTAATTTCCCAAATTAATTCAACCTATTGATTCAGTGACAATATGAGGGTGACTTAAATTTAGTCTTTCTGCAAATATATCTGATTCCATAGGTTTGTCTGTAAATTATCTATTTGAACATACAATTGTTGAAAGATAAGGCTCAATAATTAAAATTATATTTTATATGCCTTAATTTCTTCTAACAATAACTTGCATAGAAAGTCACTTGCTTCATGTTCACAGACTGGATCCAAACTGAAAAATTAATCAGTTGTTTAGGAAAAGTGCCAGGAGTATATATATTGATCTTTAATATGGAAAATTGTGAGAATTAGCTTCAGTAATCAAATCAAATCAAACTTGGTAACTAGCCTAAGAGATGAAAAAGAAAAAAAAAAAAGAAGAAGAGGGTCTAATGGAATAGTCATCTTTTCTCTGAAGTAAGTATAAGGATAAATCCTTATAAAATTTTATTTCCTTGATTTTTATCCAGGACTTTCTGCCAAGTGGCCTACAAGAGTGCCTTCTTTGTTAAGGTTATAAAGGCCAGTCAATTTTCTCTTGCCTGTGTGCCTATAGGCAATTTTGTGAGATGTACTGTGAAGAAAAATGGGTAACCTATGTTGTATATCCAAAGACTATTTTAGCTTCCCCTTAGAATACAACTTTAAAGGAAAAAACTTGTTAAATGTAATAATTAGGAAATTAGGATTTATTTGAAAACCTTTTTTGTGGGATAGGAAAGTTTTTAATAAAGATAAACTTTTGCTGGGTTTTAAAAGCTTTTTTCTTTGTTTCTTTTTTTCTTTTAAACAATTATGAAACATCTCTGAGCGTTCATATGCTAGAATTTTTCTGGTACTAATTTTTGAGTCATATTTAAGATACTTATCAAAAGTTAGTGACTTTATAGCCACTCAATTTGAATATATCTGATCATAATATTATATAATTAATAATTCTAAGAGGCTTTAAATACTTACCTTTCTGGCATGTTAAATTTTCATAAATATTTACAATGTAGAATTTTATTTAAATTCATGTTCCTTTTAAAATTTGTCCACATTAGCTTATTAGGCACTATCCATTAGGTGCCTACCTTTTGAGAAACACTAGGCTAATTTTACTTCAGTGATATAGTTTTTATCAGAAATCACCCTGGCACTGGAATGGGCTATTGTCTGGCTATTCAGAGAGCCTAGAATAAACCATCCTGACTCAGCCATCAGTCAGGAGAGCTAATTTGGGCTGATCATCTGCCTTTAAACTTTCTCCCTTTAACCCCAGGGTAAGAATTCATCAACTAAAGAATAGTAGAGAGCATTCTTAATTACTGGGATCTCATTTTATGTCTGCGATATTAGAATGTTAAATATAAATTTAGTTTCTTTTCCTACCTGTGTCATTATGTCATCATTAAAGTTCACCAGTTGAGTGGGATGGGGATCTGTTCGTTTCATTTAATATCTGTATGCCTCCCAAAACAAGAGCACACACGTGAGCATTTAATTAACAGCCCTTCTGATTTTAAAGGCAAAGCCTCTCTCAATATCCTCATAGAGATGTGAGGAGATATTTCTATGACTTAAGATAACAGACAGTCAACTGACATTTAGAAATGATTATTCCCATTTGGAAATAACTCCAAGAGCAACTTAGAAATAGAACTGCAAATCATTGCTAGCTTTCAGTGCTGAGCAGAGCAGGGTACCCACTCCCCAGCTCACTTGGCACCATGTGTACTGTGAACCCCTGCTTTTGTGGCATACTTAGCTCATCTGATTAATTGTGCAAAAAGGATGCTGCATTTTGTCTTGCTTGCATTGTGACTATTTCTCAGAATCGTTGTTCAATCCTATTACCTTCCTTTTAAAGTGAGACCAGTTGATTTTTTTCAGAACACTTAGTTTAGTTTGTATTTTCTCTTAAGAGTGGCTTCCCAGGTGGCCCTTCTGCCAATGCAGAAGACATAAGAGATGCAGGTTCAATCCCTGGGTTGGGAAGATCCCCTGGAGGAGGGCATCGCAACCCACTCCAGTATCCTTGCCTGGAGAATCCCCTCGACAGAGGAGCCTGGGGGGCTGCAGTCTGTAGGTTTGCATGGAGTCAGACATAACTGAAGTGACTTGGCACGCCACAGACAGAGTGTCGACCATCTCAGAATCTCTCTTTCTCTCATGAGTAAGCTGTAATCTTGGTTGTGCTGTATAATGATTTTAATCTGCTCTGTCCAGTTCTGTCAGTTCTTTTGTTTGGGAAAAGTTGATTGCCAAGTTCTTGTTCTGTTTTTCACGTGTGATTGTAGTTAAATATCCAGAAGTACATATCTCAATGTCTCCTTAAAGTGCATCAAAACACCATCAAAAAGCAACTCTCACCACTCAACCTAGCTGGTTATAGGAGTCAAGTATCTTCATGCACACCATCATCTTAGAGCTTGACATCTGCTACCAGCATCTTAAACTCCTCCAGTTGGTTTGGTGTGCTCCCTAGATCTGCCAGTGAAAACTGTATCTTTACTCTTTGAATTTGGATGGGCTGGTTCATTGCAGTGTCTGAGCTATGCAGTCCTGCCTTTCTGTTTCCTCCACAAAATCTGCAATTTGCATATTTAGCTTCTTTGTAGGATCCCCACAGAGGACAATCAAACGAGGAAAACAACAAAAACAATAAACACAGACATTTATTGAACCTTTACTAATTATCATGCATAACTGTAAATACTCTGTGTTTTCTTAATTAATCCAAACACCAAACCTATGGGATATCTCTATATTACAAATAAGGAAACTGAGGCACTGAGAAGAAAAAAGCCTTGCCCTGGGTTACATAGCTGTAGGGACAGAACTAGGGGTGGACTCCAGTCATAGTTTATGGTTTAATTTACCAGCAATTTTTTTTTTAACTTCTACCCTAGATTATCTTTTGTTGAGATAAAACTTATACCAGAGGATATTTAAAGGATAAAAGGGAATCTGAAACACAAATAGTCCTCAACCCTTTTGAATTTATGGATTCATCTTAACTGTGAAAATTTTACTATTGTCACATGATTTAGACACCACACAGAGAAGACAGCCCTGTATCATGGGATCGACTCTGTTCCACATTGTGCTGTGCTTAGTCGCTCAGTCATGTCCAACTCTCTGCAACCCTATGGACTGTAGCCCACCAGGCTCCTCTGTCCATGGGGATTCTCCAGGCAAGAATACTGGAGTGGGTTGCCATGCCCTCCTCCAGGGGATCTTCCCAACCCAGGGATCAATCCCTGGTCTCCTGCATTGCAGGTGGATTCTTTACCATCTGAGCCACCAGGTGCTGGGTGCTAAGTCAATTCAGTTGTGTCCCACTCTTTGTGACCCCATGGACTATAGCCCACCAGGCTCCTCTGCCCAAGGGATTTTCCAGACAAGAATACTGGAGTGGGTTGCCATTCCCTTCTCCAAGCCATTCCACATTGCATGGATTCAAATCCTTCTAACACTATTTATTACTTGGAACTTCCTTCATTGTCTTAGTTACCAAGTCTGTGTAAAAAGTATGTAGACTTACCTTATAGACTTTTGTGAAAATTAAATAACATAATATGTTTAGTTTGAGAACATCAGTATCAGATTCAAAGTAAATACTCAGGTGATTTTATTACTTTTTGTATTTCTGAGAGAGAAAATGCATGATACCTAAAAGTCACAATGACTTCACTAACACTTTTTAATTGAATGTATAGTTTTGTTAATTACAGTACAACTCACATTTTAAATAGCAGAACCTTTTTATATATTTTGTAGTACATCATGTATCTAGTCTATCCATCATGATGATGCATATGGATTTCCTAGTCTTATGGCAATTCCAAATTCCCAAAGAACCCATATCCTATAGGTTAGCAACCAGAGCAATCTCATAAAACCTACAGGTTGCAACTCAGGGCAATCTTATGCAACGCTCTCATTTTTCATGTAAGGGAAAAAAAACAGGCCAGATATTTTAAGTGAATTTACCAAAGGCACATACCTAGAATGAGAGAAAGTCAGGTGTAAACCCCAAATCCCATGACTCCAGTGCAGAAATCTTTCTTTCTTCCAAAAATGCCTCACACCATCAAAGCTTATTTCAGGTTCATTTCACAATCAAAGACATAGCTTGGTCAAAATTTGTGTCATCCTTAAACAATATTTCAAGCTCTCTTAGTTTCCATTATCCATGTTATATTTACTCCTTCTCCTTGCTAAGCAGTAGAAAAGCTTCCCTTTGTATCTTCTTGTATGAAGCTGAAAGGAAATTTGGAGAAAAGACAGAACAGTTTCTATCCTGTGTAACTGTTACCATTGTTAGTCTCATGACTCCTAGGAGTTGATGACTGAATCCTCAGTGTTAAGATCTTGCCTTCTTACATGTTCTCTGTGAACAAGTGGTACAAAAAGAGAATTCTGACTGGAACTCAAAAATCTTTTTCTAAAGAGAAGAGATAAAATTTATTTTTTTTATTGGAGCCCAAGTAATTTAAGTGTCCGTAAGCAACAGAAATAAAATATAGCTCTGACCCATTTGATTTAACACATTCACATTGGAAGCTAGGAAAGTCCTTCATTGCATGCCAGCTGAAGGTCAACTAATTGAATTAATACAATAAAGGAGTGAGAGAAATAAGCATTCTTATAAATTTCCCAGAAGATATGTTGTTGAAATATAATGTGGTATAAAACAAATATAAGCTGTTTCAATAATTCCCAGAGCCTTAAACAGATGGTCTCAAAAAAGACAGCAAACCTATCTAGAAGCAGAGGACTAGAGTCCTACAGGGTAACTAAAATAAATGTACTACTCTTGCTTATAATAGAGTATTAACTGCTGAAAAAATAATTGACAGAAGAAATCTTTATATCACCTCAGGTAATGTGAAAGGAAAAGAATCAAAGAAAGCAGGGTAAAGCAGCAGGACAACTTGTTTAATATGAATTTATTCTGAAAATAAAAAATATAATATTGTTAGGGAAATAAATAGAAGACATAATATTGAATTAGAAGTTGAAGGAATGAAGCTCAGTATCCTTCTCAGTGAAAAAGGATCAGTGAACATTTATGTCAAACAGATTAAAATTTCTAGATATATTTATTCTTGACTTTGATCAAGGCCAGATCTAATACTCTTATACTGCAGATCTGCATATTTGCTTCTTGGAAACAAACAAACAAACAAACAAACATTTCATCATACCAGCTGAAGAATAGCTTACATGATTGCTGCTGTTTCTTTTCAAAAGGAAACCTCTCTCCTTTATTAGAAACATTTTGCAATGGAATGTTTGAAAGAGTGAGCAGGTGGTGGTTTTGTTTTGCATTTCTTTGTATTGTTTCCGTTAAATATATTGAGCCACAAAAAGGGTCAGTTGCTCTTAAAGCTTTTATTATAATTGTTTCTTGTTTGAAAAAAGTGAAAGGGAAGAAAGTAATTAAAATAGTAAACATAAAATTTACTACGTTTTGGAGACAATTGTCAGTAGTACCACTAGCGGCGGACTTCAGAGATTGCACGTTCAGTCCAGACCACAATAAGCAAATCCTGCAGTAAGGTGAATCCCATGATGTTTTTGTCTTTCCAGTACATATAAAAGATTCGTTTATACTAGACTGTAGTTTATTGAGTGTGAAATAACTTTATTTTTTGAAATGAGTGTCTTAACCTTAATTAAAAATTATTGCAGGGAGTTCCCTAGTGGCCCAGTGGTTACAACCTGGGGCTTTCGTTCCGAGAACTCAGGTTTAGTCCCTGATTGTTGAGCTAAGATCCCACGAGCTGAGCAGTGTGGCCAAAAATAAATACATAAATAAATACCTTATTGCTAAAAAAATTCTAACCAATCTATGAGGCTTCAGGGAGCTGCAGTCTTTTGGCTGGTGAAGGACTTGCCTTGGTGTTGATGCCTCCTGACTGATCAGGGTGGTGGTTGGTGGAGGCTGGTATGACTGCAGCAATTTCTTAAAATAAGACAACAACGACGTTTGCCTCATCAATGGGCTTTTCCTTTCAAGGATGATTTTTTGTAGCAGTCAGTACTGTTTGATAGCATTTTACCCACAGTAGAACCTTCAGGATTAGAGAATCTTCTGAAAAGGCAAAGTTCTCAAATATTACATATTAAAGTATGTAATATTCTAAATCTTTTATTGTTGTTTTAACAAACTTTACAGCATCTTTACCATGAGTAGGTTTTGTCTCAAGAAATGACTTTCTTTTCTTGGCCATAAGAAGCAACTCTTCATTTGTTAAAGTTTTATCACGAGAGTGCAGCAACTCAGTCACATCTTCAAGCCCCACTTCTAATTCTAGTTCTCTTACTGTTTCTACCACATCTGCAATTACTTCCTTTACCGAAGTCTTGAACCCTCAAAGTCATTCATGAAGGTAGGAATTCACTTCTTCCAAATTCCTGTTTGTGTTGATATTTTGACCTCTTCTCATGAATCATAAATGTTCATAATGACATCTAGAATGGTGAATTCTTTCCAGAAGATTTTCAATTGACTTTGCCCAGATCCGTCAGAGGAATCACTATTATGGCAGCTGTAGCCTTACAGAATGTATTTCTGAAATAATACGTCTTGAAATTTGAAATGACTCCTTGATCCGTGGGCTGCAGAATGGACATTGTATTAGCAGGCATGGAAACAGCAAGACTCTCATACATCTCCATCAGAGTTCTTGGGTGCCTTGTCAAGGAGCAGTAATATTTTGAAAGGAGTCTTTGTTTCTCAGCAGTAGGTCTCAGAAAGTATTAAAGTATTGTCAACCCTGTTGTCAATAGATGTGCTCTCATCTAGGCTTTGTTGTTCTGTTTATAGAGCACAGACATAGTAGATGGAGCATAATTCTTAAGGGCCATAAGATTTTCAGAATCATCAATGATTATTGGCTTCAACCTAAAGTCATCAGCTGCATTAATCCCCAACAACAGAGTCAGCCTATCCTTTGAGATTTGAAGCTGGGCATTGAGTTCTCTCTAACTATCAAAGTCTTAGATGGCATCTTCTTCTAACATAAAGCTGTTTCACCTACAGTGAAAACCTGTTGTTGAGTGTAGGCAGTTTCAATTATTATCTTAGTTAGATCCCCTGGATAACTTGCTGCAGCTTCCACGTCAGTCCTTGCAGCTTCATCTTGTGCTTTTATGTTTTGGAGATGGCTTCTTTCCTTAAATCTCATGAAACAAGCTCTTTTAGCTTCCAGCTTTTCTTTCTGCATCTTCCTACTTCACTCAGCCTTCTTGGAAAGAAAAGAAGTTAGGGCCTTGCTCTTGGTTATGCTTTGGCTTAAAGGAATGTTGTGGCTGGTTGATCTTCTATCTAGACCACAAAAGCTTTCTCCATATCAGCAAATAGACTGTTGGGCTTTTTTTTTTTTTGGATAATCCATGTCTTCAGTGGAGTGGCACTTGTAATTTCCTTCAAGAACCTCTCCTTTGCCTTCACAACTTCCTAACCGGCACAAGAAGCCTAGCTCTCTGCCTGTCTCAGCTTTCCACAAGCCTTCCTCGTTGTTGTGTGTGTGTTAGTTGCTCCGTCTTGTCTGACTCTTAGTGACTCAATGCACTGGAGCCTGCCAGGCTCCTCTGTCCATGGAATTCTCCAGGCAAGAACACTAGTGACTTGCCATTTCCTTCTCCAGGGAATCTTCCCCAGCCAGGTGTCGAACCCTGCGTCCTGCATTGACAGGCAGATTCTTTACTGCTGAGACACCTGGGAAGCCCTCTTGTGGCTTGACTAATAATTAAATTGGCACAAGATAGATTAACCAGAGGAAAAGAAACACATTTTAATTCATGTGCACAGAAAGTGAATTCAGAAGTGGCCAAACAGGCTGCTGTTATACTTTTTAGAAAAAGAAACAGTACATTTGTGAAGATTTGACAGGACAAAGAAACTGAAGCTTTGGGTTCTTAATAAGTGAAGAATTTAAACAAAGTATGGGCTCTGGGTAGTAAAATAAGGAAATAACAAGGTTTGTTTATATGAGCTTCTTGGCCCCAGATTCCTATCTGTGGTGATAAGGATGTCCTTCTACCTCCAGACACAGGAGCACACCTTTCTCAGGAGACATTTATTTCTTTCTTTCAGAGAGACAGAAACGAGGGTCAGAGTGTATCTCCTGCATTGGCCATTTGAGTAACTTTAATTCAAAGTAATCAATATGCCATTGAGTCGTATTTTGGGTAGCCTTTCCTGGCCCCCAGCAATTTGCTGTCTTAAGTGGATGCTCTGAACACTTACAGCAGTAATATGAAAGGTCGGTGATCACAGTTCCCCATAATAAATATAATAATAATGAAAAGTTTGAAATATTGATTGCAAGAGTTACCAAAATGTAACACAGAGACAGAATGTGAGAAAATGCTGTTGGAAAAATGGCCCCAATAGACTCATGTATGGAGAAGGCAATGACCCCACTCCAGTACTCTTGCCTGGAAAATCCCATGGACGGAGAAGCCTGGTAGGTTGCATGCAGTCCATGGGGTCGCTGAGGGTCGGACACGACTGAGCGACTTCACTTTGACTTTTCACTTTCATGCATTGGAGAAGGAAATGGCAACCCACTCCATGTTCTTGCCTGGAGAATCCCAGGGATGGGGGAGCCTGGTGGGCTGCCGTCTGTGGGGTCGCACAGAGTCAGACACG
>NW_011495035.1:5360309-5398191 GCF_000754665.1 Bison bison bison | reverse complement strand
GCAACCCACTCCATTGTTCTTGCCTGGAGAATCCCAGGGATGGGGGAGCCTGGTGGGCTGCCGTCTGTGGGGTCGCACAGAGTCAGACACGACTGAAGCGACTTAGCAGCAGCAGCAGCAGCAGCAGACTCATGTAACACAGGGTTGCTGTAAACTCTCAGTTTGGAAAATAATAGGGAATCTGCAAAGCAAAATAAAGTGAAACTCAATAAAGTGATGTATGCCTTTATACATGTGTTAGGGAGCATGGGAGGCAGGGAAATGTGAGGTGGTCTAAAAGCTATTTTTCTGACTCTGTGATCTATCACTTTTCTGAAAACCTGCAAACTTCTGTCTATATTTGACTTGAACCTGAGGCTGCTATGAAATCTCCAGAGCATATCCTTTAGTGCCTAAAGAAATTGGCATTTATAGAGCCCTGCAGATTTGAAGGAAGGGAATTACTTTTGGTGATTGATTTCTTTGGGTCTTGTTTTTTTTGTTATCATGTTTATTTCACTTATTCAGGCATAATTGCACATCCTGCCGTAATCAAATATTTATTTGATTTGGATTCATTTGATTTTCATTTATTTTTTAATGAGATGACTTAGAATTATTTTAGTAGTATAATTTATCATGGAGCCACTACTTTTTAAAATCTGTCATTCAGAAAAGCTAGACCAGGAAGGGTGAAGATCCATTTTAAAATAAGTTTTTTTAAATGGTATTCAACCCTATTTTGATGAACAGTTTGATATGTTACTAATGGTAAGTAGTTGTACTGTGTGTGTGTGTGTGTGTGTGTGAGAAAGAGAGAAACATTAATGTCTTTACCTTCCTAAGAACTCATTTTTTGTCTTCTGTACGAAGACCCTTGTGATTTGGCAGAATGACTTCATCTCCTACTAATAACCTGATTTCTATTTAACAGTGAGAATGAACATTTATTCTGCTTAAAAAATCACCTACATGGTAAGAAGAGAAATATCAAGTCCTCAACACATTCCTTAAGAAAATCATTTTAATTTTCATAAAAGAAAATGAGACTTGATGAGGAATGGACAGAGTTATTGTGATGCTGCTCCTTTATTAACTAGCCCTTAATTATTTCATTTATTTTATTGCACATTTTCCTCCTCCATAGATTTCTTTTGTATCATTTGCAATCCCATGAAATCCCTGTCTGGAATTAGCTTCTGAGGTTTGATGTGGGAATTACAGCCCCAAAACACCACCTTTAGATTCATTAAAAGGCAGCCTTCCCATAGATAGCTTGTACTAAAGACAGTTTCCATTTTGCAAGGCAGTGTAAATTTTGCATATCATTTTAATAAGCAAGGCAGGTCAATCAAATTATAATTGGCTCCAATTAGCACTCCCATGAGCTGTAGGACTCTTTACCTTCTCTTGGGCTGCACTTAAAAAGAAAATGTTATTTACTGTCACTGAAGTCATTAAAAATATCCATTATTCAGTGTAAGTGATGAAGCAAGTGCAAACCTGGAAAAAAGGATATGGCATATATTTAAGATCTGTGCACCAAATGCACAATATGTCAAGCGTGTGTGTGTGCGTGCATGCTAAGTTGCTTCAGTTGTGTCTGATTCGTTGTGACCCCATGGACTGTAGCCCACCTGGCTCCTCTGTCCATGGTAGTCTCCAGGCGAGAATACTGGAGTGGGTTGCCATGCCCTCCTCCAGGGGATCTTCCCGACCTAGGGATTGAATCTTGTCTCTTATGTCTCCTGCACTGGCAGCAGGGGTTCTTGACCACCAGCACCACCTGGGAAGCCCATGTCAAGTGTAGCAGTGTACAAAAACGTGTTCGTTACAAAGCGTTTTCTTTTAGCTGCACAAGCAAGTCATGGCAATGAAACTTCCAATGTTGTAGCATTTGAGCTAATCATAAAATCACTTTTTAACATTTTCAGGATATCTACACTCTTTGAAAAGGTACATTTTTATAATAAAGATGAGGAAGTCAAGAAGAAATGAATTATATTCCCCAAAGTCTCTTTTTTCTTAACTTCTAACTACCATTTTGTGGCTCTCTTCCTGAGTGTCATTGTAATACCAGCAATTCTCATACAAGCTGGGGGATGAGTAACTGCTGATTGGGTCTGTGGCATGAGAAGTCTTGTCATATCCTCATAAAGCATCATGATGACTCCATCCTGTCCTTGTTAGATCTCATCTTCTATGAAAGTCTGAACCACTTGCTGTAGCAATATCCTTTTTCTTTAGCACCCTTGCAAAGGAAGTATGTCAGTAAATACCTTGCCAGTGTTTTTGCAAATCCATCTCTAAATCTGTCTCCACTTTTACCCCAGATCATTTCTGGGCATTAAGTATTGAATGTCACTGCAGTGGACTCCCACTTGTATTTCCTCTTGAGATTGCCTTGTAGCAAGGAGACAGTCTCACCAGAATAACTTGAACTAAGGATGAGAGAGAGGAGGTTAATTGGAAAAATAAATAAATAAATGTTCTTGAGAAAGAGGAAGAATGCATACATGGAAGCAGGCTTCCCTGGTGGCTCAGATAGCAAAGAATCTACCTACAGTGCAGGAGACCCGAGTTCATTCTCTGGGTCAGGAAGAAACTCTGGAGAAGAGAATGACCACTCACTCCAGTCTTCTTGCCTGGTGAAGTCCATGGACAGAGGAGCCTGAAGGACTGAAGTCCACGGGGTCGCAAAGAGCCAGCTGTCACTGAGCACCTAGGCACACAGGTGTATATAGAAACAAAAATAAAAAAATAGCCTCTAGAGAGGGCAGTGCACATTTCTGCCTCAACAAATATGGAGGAAAGAGTGTCACTTTGGCACCAAATCAATTTTAGCAGCCATGATACCCAGAAGGCATTTGTTAGGAGATGAGCTTCCCTCAGTTCAGTTCAGTCGCTCAGTCGTGTCCGACTCTTTGCGACCCCATGAATCGCAGCACGCCAGGATTCCCTGTCTATCATCAACTCCTGGAGTTCACTCAGACTCATGTCCATCAAGTCGGTGAGGCCATCCAGCCATCTCATCCTCTGTCATCCCCTTCTCCTCCTGCCCCCAATCCCCCCCAGCATCAGAGTCTTTTCCAATGAGTCAGTTCTTCTCATGAGGTGGCCAAAGTACTGGAGTTTCAGCTTTAGTATCATTCCTTCCAAAGAAATCCCAGGGCTGATCTCCTTCAAAATGGACTGATTGGATCTCCTTGCAGTCCAAGGGATTCTCAAGAGTCTTCTCCAACACCACAGTTCAAAAGCATCAATTCTTCGGTGCTCAGCTTTCTTCACAGTCCAACTCTCACATCCATACATGACCACAGGGAAAACCATAGCCTTGACTAGACGGACCTTTGTTGGCAAAGTAAGGATGTCTCTGCCTTTCAGTATGCTATCTAGGTTGGTCATAACTTTCCTTCCAAGGAGTAAGTGTCTTTTAATTTCATGGCTTCCCTAGCAGAAGCAATAAAAATAAAGACAAGGATGGCAATGCCTAGTCAAGTCAGAATGTGATGGAAGATGCAGGTACCCACTGAAAATACTCCCTGTTCCTAAAAGAAAATAGTAGAGTCAAAAGTAGTGGTCACAGAACTACATTATTTCTTGGAAGTTATTACACAATAGAATGGCTGGTATATGCTTCCTCATGGTACTGACTAAAGCAAGAGAGAGAAACAAAGAAAGTGAAGTACAGGGGGCTAACGGGCTAGCATGAGCTCCATGATTTTTTTTTTTTTCCACTAAAGAAGAAAACATGACAGCCCTATAAAGAAGGGAGGAGTAAAAATAAATAAGGCAACTAAGAGGTCATCAAACTCATAAATTTGGTCTAGAGATAATATTAACCTAAAACAAGAGTCGACAAATTAAAAGAAAAAAAGATCAGCTAAATCTTTGAAGCTTCACGAGCCATATAGTCTTTGTGTCAGCTACTCACTCTGCTCTCACAGCCCGAAAGTGGCCCTCGCACAACGATTGAAGAGGTGTGAGTACGTTCCGAAAGATGTAGTTTACAAAGCAGGTAGCAGTCTGAGTTTGACCTCCTGGGTGTTTCTTGCTGACCTGTGGCCACCTGGTATGAAAGAAAAGAAGGTCACCTTTAGTGTTTTCCCTCCCCGATCGTTGTTCTAACCCTAGGACCTTCGCAAGCCAAGCCTGTAAGCCTGTAAATCAGAACGCATTGGAAACCTGCATAGGTAATATTGTCACCAAAAGTTATTACAAAACAACTTTTGAAAGACAAGACATTGGAATGTTAGAAGTGGCCGTAGATGCCTTCTGCTTCAAGGTGCAGACTTTTCTATCCTAATCCTCGATCCTTCTTTGAAACTCAAAGTTTCAATTGTCTACCATTGCTTTAGTTTTTGTATATGTTATTTGTTCTAGATCCTCTGTCATTGTGGTGTCATGTGTAAACTAGCAAAATTTCCTTCTCAACTGTATGAATCAGTGTTAAAAATCTTGAGTGACATCAAGCAAGCTCTCAGACCCTTTTAAATATGTCTTATTTTAAAGTAGGTCACACTTTCCACTTGGCACCACAGAAAATCACCTGTTACTTGCACAGATTTGCTCAACTGCAATTCTGTTTGACAGAATTTCTTCTAGAAAATGCCTATACAAAGGATTGGATATCCCTCATAATAGAATTTTATAATGGAACCTGAAATAAACCCTTAAATATCAGTAATATGCGTATTAATGTATCTCCAGGTAAACACTGAGGTGACATATTTCATGTTAAGTTGACTGGCCTTACGCTTAAGTGACTCAGGAAGGCAGGTGATTGGAGGAATGATGTCATTCATCAAGTATTACTTTTTAGAAAGCTGAGGTTCAGTACTGCATTTTGTTAATTTATGGCTTCGATTGGTAAAACCTCTTTGTTCTCTAATAAGAAATATTTCTCATTCCCAATATTCATGTAACATTGTTAATAGAAAGCCCAGCGGCCAAGAAGTTTTGGCATAATGTGCTTGTGATTTATACAAGAGGTTGGGAAAGGTTTCATAAAGCCTAGCTTGTTTGAGTATATAAAATTATCATTTTTATTATAGCTTTGTATTTATCATCATGCATAAAATGATGTTGAAAAGTCTCCAAAGAATGCTGATTTGATATACATTTTACTTTGCAGTATGCAATTAACATTTATTGCAAATGCAGATTTTTGTGATGAATAAAACTCTGATAGTATTATGCCAGGTATTTTTTTTCTTTTTTCAGAATACAGTGAATCGCATAATTTTCTAACATTTTTAATCAGAGTGGCACCGTATATATTTTAACATAGACATGCAGTCAATAAATGAAATAGTGCAGATCTTCTTTCTCTTCACTGTAAGACAGAAAAGTTATATTTCATTCCATTTCAATGAGAAAGTCTGTAAAGAAAGGAAGGTTGGTGCTAGAAAATTCTGTGTACCACTCATGAACAGTATATACTGTAACTATAGGTTTGATTTCTTTCCATAAATCTTTGAGGATCTGAATCTTTATATAGAACACTCACTAATTCATTTGCCTTGTGATTTCATTGTAGCTTAATATCTCTTTTGGAATTACCCCTCCCTACTTGTATTGATCTTATAAATAGATTGTGTAAAAGCTAATTCTTCCTTAGTCATTAGCCGGGTATGCTTTCTCCACTCTTTGTCCCTGGTTGTTTGCTTTTCTTTGAAAATTGTATCTGTAGCATTTAGTGTGCCTAACATATAGTGACCACTTCATTGGAACTGTCATCGTCATTTGTATTAGTTTTCTGTTGCCACTGTTAGGAATTATCACAAATTTCATAGCTCAAAACGTCACAAATTTATTATCTCACAGTGCTGCAAGTCAGAAACCTGTGGAGGAGGAAAAATAGTTTTCCTTCTAGCCTTCTAGTCTCTTGGCTTAGACACCCCCCACCCATAATAAGAGACAAATGAACAGAAGAAAAGCAAGCAGAATTTGAATATAAAACATATATATTATATATGAACACGCTAAATATGATAGCCCAGGTGGTGCTAGTGGTAAAGAATCCGCATGCCGATGCAGGAGACATAGGTTAGATCCCTGGGTCGGGAAGATGCCCTGGAGAAGGAAATGGCAACCCACTCCAGTATTCTTGCTGAAAAAATTCCATGGACAGACAAGCCTGCTGAGCTACAGTCCATATGTTTCAAAAAGTCAGACACGACTGAGTATACATGCATATGTCTCATATGTACATTGAAGAGACCCAAGAAAAATGAATAACTCCCTGTAATGGCCAGAGTCACCACCTTAACAAACATTTCCAGATAAAAGACAGAAAAAAATGTGGTCGGGGAGGAGGACAGCTGTTATAGCAGGTGGTTAGGAAAAGTATGGTCAGCAAGATGAAGACAGTTATATAGATTTCAATTCTTAAATTCCACATTGATTAGAGCTTAGTCATCCTTTTTTTCCTGGTACACAGATAGAGATTCCCCTTATAAATGTAAACATCTCTTACAAAACGATAATTTCTACTCAGTTTTCAGAGCTTTCCCTAAGTACTGCTTCTTAAAAATAACCAACTTAACGTGATCCTTATGCCAAACAGGCATATTTTGAGGTGCTATATTCTTCTGTCCTTCAAGTCCAACACAGGTCTCACTGGGCTAAAATAAAGGGCTACGTTCACTTGCTTCTGCAGTTTCTAAGGCTACCCAAATTTGTTGGCTCTTGGTCTCAGACAGCAATCCCATAACTCTGTTCTCTGCTTTCCTGGTTGCAGTTCTGACCCTCCTGTCTCCCCATTTTGTTCCTTAGGACGTTTGGGATTACATTTCATAATTCCAGATCCATCTAAGAGTCTCAACTTGATCACATCTGCAGACTTCCTTTGTTGTTTGTATTATTTCCCCTAATGCTGCTGTAATGAAATCACCATGAATTTAGTGGCTTAAAACACACACATTTCTTCTTTCTTAGTTCTGAAGGTCCAAAGGCCAAAACCAGTTTCATTTGACTAAAAGTCAAGATGTTGGCAGATGTGCTTTCCTTCCAGAGGTCCAAAGGAAAAATCTGACTTCTTGCCTTTTCCTGCTTCTAGAAGTCATTGCATTCCTGGACTTGTGGTCCCTTTCTTCATTTTCAAACCCCAAATTTAGCATCTTGAAGTAATCTTTCTCTGACTACAACTTCTGCCTCTGACATCACACATCCTTTCAATGACTCTGACCCTCCTGCTTCACTCTTATAAGGACCCTTGAGGTGACAGCGGGCCCACCCAGATAATCTGGAATAATTGTCCCATTGCAACACCCTCAATGTATTAACATCTTCAAAGTCCCTCCTGCCTTACCAGCTAGCATAATCAGAATTTAGGAATTAGGATGTAGACATGTTCTAAAGTAAAAGTATGTAAACTCAAAGAATGTATACTATTCTGTCTACCGTTATTAAGCCCGGGCTCTCTTTTAAGCTTTTGTTTGCCAGGTTTCTGCCCATGTGTTAGGCATTTGCTTCTAAGTTATCTTCCTAGTGTCTCAAAATCTTTTTTCAGGACAACCTTTTTCCCATCTCCACAGTGGTATTTCTTTCTGATTTTCCTATTTCCTCTGCTTATTCCAGCTCAAAACTTTAGAGTTAGTATTTTGTGTTGTTAGATTTTTTTTTTATCCCTCTTGATTTTCTGAGGATGTCTTTGGAGGAAGCAGTGGAGGAAAACCACTGTATTATTCTGGTTATATCATATTCCAATAGGTGGGTTATTGTACAGTGGTTTAAGGCTACCAAAATCAGATTGATTATGTTCTTTGCAGCCAAAGATGGAGATACTCTATACAGTCAGTAAAAACAAGACCTGGAGCTGCTGGTGGCTCAGATCCTGAGCTTCTTATTGCAAAATTCAGGCTTAAATTGAAGAAAGTAGGGAAAACCACTAGGCCATTCACATATGACCTAAATCAAATCCCTTATGATTATATGGTGGAGATGAAGAATAGAATCAATGGATTAGATCTGGGAGACAGAGTTCCTGAAGAACTATGAGCGAAGGTTTGTAATATTGTACAGGAGATGGTGACCAAAACCATCCCAAAGAAAAAGAACTGCAAGAAGGCAAAGTGGTTGTCTGAGGAGGTTTTACAAATAGATGAGGAAAGGAGAGAAGTGCAAAGCAAGGGAGAAAGGGAATGATATATGCAGCTGAATGCAGAGTTACAGAGAATAGCAAGGCGAGACAAGAAGGCCTTCTTCAATGAACAATGCAGAGAAATAGAGGAAAGCAATAGAATGGGAAAGACCATAGAAATTTCATCAGGAACATTGGAGATATCAAGGAAATATTTCATGCAAGGGTGGGCACAATAAAAGACAGAAATTGCAAGGACCTAACAGAAGCAGAAGGGATTAAGAAAACTAGGCAAGAATACACAGAAGAACTATACAAGAAAGGTATTAATGACCCAGATAACCAAGATGGTTTGGTCACTCACCTAGAGCCAGACATCCTGGAGTGTGAAGTCAAGTGGGCCTTAGGAAACATTTCTACAAACATAGCTAGTGGAGGGGATGTAATTCCAGCTGAGCTACTTAAAATCCTAAAAGATGATGCTGTTAAAGTGCTGCACTCAATATGCCAGCAAATCTGGAAAACTCAGCAGTGGCCACAGGACTGGAAAAGGTCAGTTTTCATTCTAATCCCAAAGAAAGGCAATGCCAAAGAATGCTAGAGCTACCACACAATCGCACATGCTAGCAAAATAATGCTCAAAATTCTCCAAGCCAGGCTTGAACAGTAGGTGAACCATGAACTGTTGCACTCATATGTAAGAAAATTTGGAAAACTCAGCAGTGGCCACAGGACTGGAAAAAGTCAGTTTTCATTCCAATCCCAAAGAAAGCAATGCCAGAGAGTATTCAGACTACCATACAATTGCACTCATTCCACATGCTGGCAAGGTTATACTCAAAAGCCTTCAAGCTAGGCTTCCGCAGAGTGTGAACCAAGAAATTCCAGTGTACAAGCTGTGTTTCAAAGAGGCAGAGGAACCAACATCCATTGGATCATCAAAAAAGCAAGAAGATTCCAGAAAAACATCTACTTTGCTTCATTGACTATGCTAAAGCCTTTGACTGTGTGTATCACAATAAAATTGTGGAAAATTCTTAAAGAGATGGGAGCACCAGACCACATTACCTGTCTCCTTAGAAACCTGCATGCAGGTCAAGAAAGAACAGTTAGAACCGGACATGGAACAGCATACTGGTTCCAAATTGGGAAAGCAGTACATCACGGCTATATGTTGTCATCCTGCCTATTTAACTTATATGTAGAGTACATCATGTGAAATGCCAGGCTTGATGAACCACAAGCTGGAATCAAGATTTCTGGGAGAAACATCAACAACCACAAATATGCAGATAATACCGTTCTAACAGCAGAAAGTGAAAAGGAGCTAACGAGCCTCTTGATGAAAGTGAAAGATGAGAGTGAAAAAGCTGGCTTAAAACTCAACACTCAAAAAACTAAGATCATGGCATCTGGTCCTATCACTTTATGGAAACTAGAAGGAGAAAAGTGGAAGCAGTGCCCGGTTTTATTTCCTTGTGCTCCAAAATCATTGCGGACAGTGACTGCAGCCATGAAATTAAAAGACACTTGCTCCTTGGAAGGAAAGCTATGACAAAGTTAGACAGTGTATTAAAAACCTGAGGTATCGGTTGCCAAAAAACAACAGCAAAAAAAGATCCGTATAATCAAAGCTATAGTTTTTCTAGTAATCACATACATGTGTGAGAATCAGACCATAAAGAAGGCTGAGAGCCAGAGAATCAATGCTTTCAAACTGTGGTGCTGGAGAAGACTCTAGAGTCCCTTCTACAGCAGGGGGATCAAACCAGTCATTTCTAAAGGAAATCAACCCTGAATATTCATTACTTCTGAAGGACTGTTGCTAAAGCTGAAACTCCAGTACTTTGGCCACCTGGTGTGAAGAGCTGATTCATTGGAACAGACCCTGATTCTGGGAAAGATTGAAGGCAAATGGAAAAGGGGGCAGCATGGGATGAGATGGTTAGATAGCATCAGTGGACATGAATCTGAGCAAACTCAGGGAGACAGTGGAGGACAGAGGAGCCTGGCATTATGCAGTCCATGGGGTTGCAAAGAATTGGACACAGCTTAGTGACTGAACAAGAAATCAGTAACTAAGCCCAGAAAGATTGCATAAATGGTGGAAATTTTTCTTCTTTGAAGGGGCATGAGTTAGGTATCAAGATAGGCTTACACTGACTCTGGGATGCTGATTTGTCTGGGCTTCTCTAGAGGACAGGTACTAAGAATAAAAGTGAAAAAGTGAGAGAGAAAGTCACTCAGTTGTGTCAGACTCTTTGCAACCCCATGGACTATACTCTCCTTGGAATTCTCCAGGCCAGAATACTGAAGTGGGTATCCTTTCCCTTCTCCAGGGGATCTTCCCAACCCAGGAATTGAACCCAGTCTCCCACATTGCAGTGGATTCTTTCCCAGCTGAGCCACTAAGAATAAGCCAAAGATCAATTTGTAAATTTGAAGAGCTTGGGGGATGAGGGGCAGGACTCTCTTGATGGAAGTTGTAGAGAGGGGCAGTTGCCTGAAAGAAAGTGAGTGAAAGGCAATGTTTCCTCCAGGTCTGAAGGGAGAGGCAGTTTTTAAATATCCCTCAGTGAAGGAAGATAGTGTGTTGCTCAATTTCAGCAACATCTTATGAGTTCAGGTTTCCTAAGAGACAGACTACAAGACAGGATCAGAGAATCAGACATTAAAAACACACACATAAACAAGCAAACAAAACAGAAAAAGTGCCTGTGAAGGATAAGGAGGAAGGGAGCAGCAATGGGTCAAGGGAGATTCAGACTGAGATTCAGCTCTGAAAGCTTTGAACAAAGATAGGGGAGGAAAACTTGGGCAGGCAGAATGCCAGAGCACAGTTCTGAAAACACCGTGGCCATTCTGGTGGAGTCCGCAAGCGTTAGTTGCCCTTGTGAGGAATCCTGCAGGAATGGCAGCATTAACACCCTAGGGGAACTTCGTTAGCTGGAAGCAGCCTGTTCTGTCAGGGAGCAGCAGAAGTTTTACTCTCCCTGGATTAAAGAGAGAGGTACAATCATATCAATTTCATGAATAAAACATTTCAAAAAGCAGAATAAGATTGCTTTGCTTTGCTTTCTTTAAAACAAAGAAAGCCGGATTAGTCATTCTGTCATGTCCTGACTCTTTGAGCCCCCATGGTCTGTAGCCTGCCAGGCTCCTCTGTCCATGGGATTCTCCAGGCAAGAATACTGGAGTGGGTATTCCCATTCCCTTCTCCAGGGGATCTTCCCAACCCAGAGACTGAAACCAGATCTCCTGCATTGCAGTGGATTCTTTACCCACTGAGCCATTTAGGGGAGCCTACAACATTCTTCAGCTCTGTAGTTTATTTAGTACTAGTGCAAGAGAAAGCACCATCAGGATAGGCAGGAGACCAACTGTGGAGTGGATGTTGGAGATACATTTTTGTTTTCATACAATTTAACAAACAAATCACATGACTGAGTAGAATTTCATGAAACACTCTGCTGATATGATAGCCCGATGTAAAGCTCAGTTCAGGATTACAGATCAATGTTTCTGAACATCTGCACAGTATGACATTGACTTGCTAAGCTTTAGAATCATCCAGCATTCCCAGCTGCTTTGAAGGTAGAAGAGAGACAGTCATTTTTCATTTTCACCAGGTGCTTGCTCTTCACCCAGTTCCCCTTTTACATGCTCTTTTCCCTCCGTCAGGAGCACTTTTATCCCTTCGTGTCAGAATGTTCTCCTGTTTTTTAAGACCCGTTCTTCAGTTATAAGAATGTCATCTCTCCTTCCTCTGAAACCCACAGTAACTCTCACCCAGTGACACTGTGTCACTGTTATTTGTGTAATGACTAATTGTCTCCCTCTAACAAGTAGAAAGACCCTACACCTTTGGAATTGTGCCTTAAATATATTTCTTTGAGTTTGTTATTCATTAAAATTGATTTTTATTGCATCTGGTTTTTGAAGATGCTTTTGGAAAAGCATTACAGTATGAACCAGTGCTACAAGGTTAGTAAAATTGTAAAAGAAAATACAGCCACAGAAAGAAAAAATTAAATAGGCCAACTACAATAACTATATTACATAATGACTTGCTTCTGAAAAATATGAGCATCTAGAGCAAAGCAACCTAATATTTAGCCCTTATTATCACAGAGGAGGAGAACAACAGTTCCTTTAAAAGGGAGAGTTCGTTTGCCTTGTTCCCAAAGTTCAGGAAAACTCTAATGTTGGACTTGATTTGGATATTAGTAACATAATTTTATCTTAATTAACTCAATAAATATTTATCGAGGGCAGTTAGACGTTTTTGGATGTTTCCATTTGCTAATTTAGAAGAGGAAGGCAAGCAGGATAAAAATTGACATCTCTTTTTGTTTACCAAGTGGTGGGAAGACAGATAAGTAAATAGATCGTTATATAAAAGTGACAAGTAATTTAAGTAATATCAGCATAGAGTTGCTCTGTATAAAAGCACTTACTCAGAGAATGAGAGATAAGGAAGACTTTTCTGAGTAGGTGATTCATGATATTGGAACCAATCTTTGAAAAATATAACTTTATAAGTTATTTCGACAGAATGAGCTTTGGTGTTGAAAGGGGAGGAAAGCCTTGAACAGAGCAAAAGGACAGTACAGCCTCTGAGAGCAGCATATATAAAGACCCACAAACAAGAGACAGTAGTAGGCTTCTCAGTTTCTAAGGCAATAAGTAGGGGCTTAATCATGCATGGTCTCATTTTCAAGTTAAGCAATTTTTCATTATTCCAAAGAGTACCGAGTAATTGCCGAAAGTGTTATAGCAGGAGGTGGCATGATGAGATTGATAATTTTGAGAGATCATAGAGCATGTAGTGTGGAGACACAAATTAAAAGGGAGCAAGACAAGCCAGAGAAACTGGTTAGGAGGTGTCTAGAGTAGTGATAATGATAGCAGTGATAATATCGCTCCCACAAGAATGCGGATCGACAGTGACCTCCGTAGAACGCAGAATAAACAGCATCATGTCACGTAATGGTTTCTCTCCATGACCTGCAAGAAAACCCTAAGTGTTGCTTTGCAGTAAAGGTGATTTCAGATATTTTTAATATATTGTAGAAATTTTTCCTTCAAGATAGAATTTCTTTTCTTTAAAAATTTTACTAGAACTGTCATATGCTTGGATCTTCAATGAATATCCATCATTTGTCGAAGAAGATAGTCGGAGATTTGTCTCTCAAGAGACAGGCCACCTCTACATAGCCAAAGTGGAACCATCGGACGTGGGCAATTATACGTGTGTGGTGACTAGTACAGTGACAAATGCCAGAGTGCTGGGTTCCCCAACTCCTTTGGTGCTTCGTTCTGACGGTAGGAAATATTTCAAGGGGCAATTCTAAGTGGAAATGCTGTTGTGAATACTAGACAAAACAAATTAGGAGAAATGAAAAGTGTATCCTGTAGAATTATTTTTTTTTTCCGGAACAAAAAATATTTATGAGTACAGTGGCTAAAATGATTCCATCAACTATAAGTCCCTGTAAAGTAATTCTTACTCAGAACTGACTTCCTAATTTGCAGGGACCAATACTGAGTAAAGATGAGGAACTGCTTGTTAAAATGTTTTAAAGAATTTCAAGATGGTGGCACTATGCCTTTAAACCAAATATGAACCCTTCAAGCCTGGGGGTCACCTTGCGTTCTCATGACGTCACCCGTCTTGACTTTTGCCAGCCTGACATTATTAAAGTTGTAGATATTTTGTTATAGGTTAAAAAGCATCTATAAATAAAATCAAAGAAAAAATTGTACATTAGATCCCTAGAATTTATTCATCTTATAATTGAAAGTTTGTACACTCTGACCAACATCACCTCATTTCCCCTACCCCTACCACCATAACGATTATAGTAATGCCGTGTTGCAAACTTGAAATTGGCTGAGAGAGTAGATCTTAAGTGTTCTCACTAGAGAAAAAAAAAATTATTTTTAAAAATTGAAAATAGTAAATATGTGAGGTGTTAAATATGTTGACTTGCCTGGTGTAATTATTTCACAATGTATATATGTATGAACTCATCACATTGTACACCCTAAAAAATGACATTATGCAGTTTTTATTTGTCAGTCATACCTCACTAAAACTGGAGGGGGAAAAAGGAAAACATGTTTCTTTAGCCCCTCAGTGACTGTTTCAAGGGAGCCCATGAACTGCAAAGCAGATTTATAAGCCTGGGTCCTGTCCCAGTTACACAAAACAATATCTGATACAGCACAATGCCATGAACACGAAGTATCTAAGTACTTCTTTCCAGTCAAGTATAATTGAATTTGACCGTTCTTGTTTATTACATTACCGTTTCTTGACTTCAGGGAGCTATTTAATAAGTTTAAGGTTGTGTCTATGCTACCAGGGTACCATTAAGTAAATTTCCTCCCATAATTTTTGCTCTTTAGGAAATTTTAAGAAGTCATTATATATTGTATATTGAAGTTTGACTAGAAATTTCCAAATTGAATACAGAATAAAAAAGCCTCCCATTTTATATAATGTAAAAAAGGTCTAGTTGTTTTCTTGAAATTCCTCTGTAAGCTGTAACTTATGAATCATGGAATCCAAAGTTTCCACATATTTAATGATATTGCATATTTGGACCAAGGTAACACTGCTTCTAAAAGTACCTACTAGATGGCAAGTCAGTAATTTAAGTCATTATGAAGAAGTACTTCAAAATAGAGCAAAAAAAAATTTATTTAAGAAAAATGGGAGAATTCTGAAAGATTGAAACCATTAACTTTGTATTGTGCATTTACAGGTGTGATGGGTGAATATGAGCCGAAAATAGAAGTTCAGTTTCCAGAAACTCTTCCAGCAGCTAAAGGTTCAACTGTGAAATTGGAATGTTTTGCCCTTGGAAAGTAAGTTTTATAACATTTACACCGATATGCGGAAACATTTGGTTGCTGTGAGAGATCAAGATAGCTTTAGACAGACTCTTCTTTTCCTTACTTTCTAAAAATTTCTTTCATTTAGAAGTAAAGGAAAATTAAAATAGAGGGGAAATTCACATATATAATTTAGTTTGAGATTTTAAAGGCAATTTGCAGTAAATGACTGTGCCTGCCTAATTTCATAAACTAAATTGGTGTTATTTTTCTTTTGCTTGTTCATTTGTTGTATTATAATACTGTGGGTATGCATTTTCTCTAAATTATTAATTAACTCGAGAAAATGCACAGTTTATTTTATTAAAATATCAAGTTAAAGAGATAAATCTTTGCATTTGCAGGTTTAGTAATTGACAGCTGACTGTTTCTGCATTTGAAAAATCTGTACCATTTTTATTCTATCCTAACAAAAGTTTTATTTTGTCAAGCCTAAAAGGCTTCCAGACATGGCTTAAAATAGCAAATAACTTGATAAATTTCTTCATAGTCCTGTACCTCAGATTAATTGGAGAAGAAGTGATGGACTGCCTTTTTCCAGTAAAATTAAGTTAAGGAAGTTCAGTGGTGTGCTTGAAATTCCCAACTTCCAACAAGAAGATTCAGGTTCCTACGAATGCATTGCTGAGAATTCACGAGGGAAAAATGTTGCCAGGGGGCGTCTCACTTACTATGGTAAGCCTTCACTTTTGGCATATTGGATTTTTACCTTTTGCTCTCTCTATAAATTATTGGTATTTGGATTGGAGGCTGGGTAGGAGATTTTAGCAGAATCCCAATGTCCAGCTTGTCCTGTTCTATACTTTGTTAAATGAGGATAAATATTTATCATAAAAGGAATTAAAAAGAAAGAAAATTTTGCAATGAAGTTGGAGATGTAATATATTCGTACTGCATTTTAAACTGATTTATATGATAATGAAATATTCACTTTTTTGGGGGGGGGTTAAGAATAGCAATTTACTCACTTAACCGAATCAAGGAGAGATCTCCTTTCTGTCTGCTATTACCTCTAGAAAATGGGATTTTATATCTTTCTCTGTGATCTTTACTAAGCAGAAAGAAACTGTCTACTTGGAAAACCTGAAATTACTGCATTAGTCCAACCACATAAACTCAGGCTCGCTTGACCTCTTCAGTGTTATTCTATGCTTTCCAATAATAAAAATGTACCATGTTTGCCGCCTTTAATTTGTAGTCACATTTATTTTATGTACTGTTAAATTTGGGTAAGAAAGGTTAATACAATTACCTTTGTTTAGAGTCTGTTTTTAGGAAAATTCAGTTCAGTTCAGTCACTCAGTTGTGTCCGACCCTTTGTGACCCCATGAATTGCAGCACGCCAGGCCTCCCTGTCCATCACCAACTCCCAGAGTTCACTCAGACTCATACCCATTGAGTGGGTGATACCATCCAACCATCTCATCCTCTCTCGTCCTCTTCTCCTCCTGCCTTCAATCTCCCAGCATCAGGGTCTTAGGAAAATTAGATTATCTTTTTTGCCCAAACTTCTTTTCAAATCACTTTTATTAAGAAAAATAATATTAAGTATTTTTATGAAAGTATGATTTAGAAACTAGAAATAAATCATCTACTATAAAATATGTGAAGATGTAAACTCAGTGAATGTATTTTTGCAGTTTAACCATTAAAAACATTGTAAAATGAATGAGAATTGATCACTTTTGTGAACGGCAAATGACAATATATTCTATTTATTTTAAAAACTGAAAATTGAAATAATTTGCAATGCAAACTTGTATAGTGTACATAAATATTACAGAGAGGAAAAATTTTGCAAAGACAAGTAAAGCCTCTTCAAAGGAACGTGAAGTTTGCAAGTGCATTACATCTGATTAGACTGACACTTGTTTTATTGTAAGTTTATAGGATCTGCCAGGAACAAAACGGAGGTGTGGATTGATAGCATGAGCCATTCTGTGTTGTACTTCTCCCTTCTTATTACAAGATTTGGTTAGAATACACAGTGCTAAGTTGCAGTTTCCCAGACACCACGTTCTACATGTTGGCAGGATGATACGGATATGTGCGGGGGACCCCTAAACCATGCGCTTGTATGGCTCTAAGTTGACCACAAACAAGTCCAAGCTCATTTTCTCCTTTCTAAACAGCCAGTACCTGACCCAGGGTAAGAAGTGACCAGGACCGGAAAATAGAAGATATTCCAACTGTCTTAATGTTTTAGTAGGAATGTTTTTAGCTGTATGGAACGGCAGCCCTGCACCAATAATAAACCCTTGTTTGCTTGTTTGGCAAGACATTCAAAGCTAAGCTGACATTTAAGCGCCTTATAATCAGGCCCTGGCTCAGTTTCTCTGGCGTTTCTTTCTGCCCTTACCTTTTCCCTTTCTCTGCATGTTGACTTCCCTGACAGTCATAGAATGGCTACCAGCAGTGACCAGCACATTCGTTCTTGTGCATGCTTCCTTTCTCTAAAACATCTTGCAGTTCACTTTTCAGATCTCATTGGCTGCATGTTCATTCCTAAACCAATCACTAACAAGACAAATTGGCTTCAACAACTTATGAGCCTTTTTTGGAATACAAAATATGGTCAGGTTTCCCTGGATTTTGTAGAAGAGAAGATAATTCAATAAAAAATGAGGGCATCTTAGGAATAAAGAAGAGAGAAAATGGATACACAATAGACAACAAACATCATCTGCTATACTTAGTAAATGAGGCAGATGGTTGCTTTAGTCCATTTTTATATGTACCTAAGAAATAAATTAGAGGGAACTCCCTGGTGGTCCAGTGGTTAGGACTCTGCACTTTCATTGCAGGGGTCACAGGTTTGATCCCTCATCAGAAAATTAAGATACCATATGCAGTGCAGTGCAGCCAAAAAATAAAATGAAAAAAAAAATCTCAATTTAAAAAAAGAAATCAGAAATCAATTAGAGAGTTTGATGAAAGTTACTTTAAAATTCTGTCTGAAGTCTAGTATATTCAATAAATGCCTTGCAGTTCTTGATTATCTGCTCTGATATTTCATGTAAAAAATGGTCCAGTAGAATATTTGAATTTCATATGATGGAATAAGGGGATAAATCACATTATGTGGCAATTGTAGTCTTAGGATTCACTTAGTCCAGCAAATTATCTTTCCATTTGGAGAACAGTAGTATGAGAAGCCAGTGGAAATTTTTGCTAGAAACTTGAGCCTCAGTCAAGGGATCATATGTGAGTCTACTGTAGTCTCATCCCACCTAGGCTGATTAATTCCTGAAAGAAGACAGTGTGTTTCAATATAGAGTAGAGAGGAGTGATCTGGGACTGAATTATACTTCAGATTGGGCAAGCTGTTTATATTTTATAAAAGGACAAAATAAGGTAAAACTTCGATGGGTACATTTTCTCTAAAAGCTGAATAGCTATAGTTTCAGTTTCATTTATAGAAAAGGCAATTTTATGAGATATAAACAGAAAGACAAATCTTCCCATGGTTGAAATTAAATAGCAATAGATAAAATCTTTCTTCATATGGAGGATGCAAATGTGAACCCCGAAGTACATATCACATGTATAATGCAATGTGAAATCGGGAAGAAATCTCACCTCCTAGTCTCAGATCGAAAACACAGACTGAGATTTGGCTGCATATACTTTGAATGTTGAGTGACTTTCATTGTGAGTGGTATGTTGCTTTCATCTGTAAAAGGACTTCCCAAGTGTCTTCTAAAATGCAAGTAAAAATGATAAATCCACTTGATGCAACTGATTTGCATACCTAATTTAAGGTTGCACGAGTTACTTCTTTTTCATAAAAAATCATTTGATTCAAATTGAATGAATTTATCCATCTTTCCCTGCTTTCATTTTAATTTGCACAGAGGTTCATAAGATGTTCACTGGTTTGTATTTAATTAAGAGTTATTTCTAACCTGAAGGAAATATTTTTTTTCTTCTGCTGTACAAGTTTCTCTTCTATTGACGCTGATTTTTAGTACATAATTAAGACTGGTATCTGCTGTCATTCACATATTAAGTTGCCATCAGTTGTGAGCTCGTAATTCAAAAATGTACGTGGACAAGAAAATCTATATAGTTTGTGTACCTGCATTTTTCTGCTGATATCTGAAGAACGTAATACAGTGCCCAGAATTTTGAAAACAGAGAAAGCATAATGAATTTGACTTAGGAAAGGGCAGGTTGTAACATCCGTTCTCAAATTTATAAATGTTTCACATACCACTTAATAAATACCTAGTTAATTAAATACAGTTTTAGCCACTTACATTACATTAGCTTACATTAATCTATTATTGCCCATAGTCATATCCACTTATATTTATGTGGATAAAGTATTTGTTTTTTATCGTGGAGTGGTTTGAATTTTTTTTTTTTTTCGTTGCAGCAAAGCCTCATTGGGTTCAACTCATAAAAGATGTAGAATTAGCAGTGGAGGACAGTCTTTACTGGGAATGTCGGGCTAGTGGTAAGCCCAAACCCTCCTACCGATGGTTGAAAAATGGAGAAGCCCTTGTGCTTGAGGTAAGGTCATGTGCCTGGTTAATACACATTTTTCCCGCTTTGAATAAATGCCTTTTCTGGTACCAACTGCCAGAGTAAACTGGTGAGTTTGCACACATTCATCTGAAGAGTTTTTATCACATTCATCTGAGAAGTGGTGCAAGGGAAAAAAGGATAAAATCAAGTACCCAGTCTTCCAAGGAGGAAATATTTTCAGTATTGAATTTCATTGGAGAAAGATTATATTATCAATTTAGTTCATGATATAAAGTCAACCTATGAACAGTGCAAGTGTTAGCTCTTGTATAATTTATAATCAGTTCCCTGTGTCCCTGATCCATGGATGCAACCAACCAGGGACTATGAGGTCCTGTAGTATTTGCAGTTTTCAATGAAAAAGTATGAAATAAGTGGACTCCCCATAGTTCAAACTTTGGTCCACTGCACTATTGTTTTTTTTTCATTTTGAAATTAGAGAAGGCTTTATTTTAATCATTCGTAGAATGGGATTTCTATTTTTCCTGTTTAATGACATGGATGGCCTCTGGAAAATAAATGTATCAATTATATGTTTACCTTGTTACATGAGTATTTTCTCAATCACTTCTCAAGCCATGTAATTTTTGCTCTTTTTAAAAATTGTTGTACTAAGTCACTTATGTTCCTTCAGATTTTTCCACATAACCATTCATAATACTACAAATCTTAAATAGATATATGTTTTCCAGCACCCTTTTTAATACACAGAATTTATTATGTCTTCAATTTGCATGATTTTAAAAACTGGTGAAAACCTTTCCAGTTCATGGGTTGGGAACCTGGTACATTTCTTAAAATCTGCAACTTTATCCATAGGGAAAAATGAAATAGTTGCAATATTTTCCATTTATGCTTTGTTATTTATTTGACTGATATACTTTTTGACTGCAGTATATTTATTAGTATTTTTAATGTCTAGCTGTTAAGTCACTCTCAGCATTTCAAATAAGGGAATCATTTAAATTTCAGGTCAGATTGCCTAATACTATGAGGGAAGAAATTAAGGACACTTTTGCATGATTGAAATAATATTCAGTGGTTATCATTTTTCATCTAAAATGGTATATACATTTATATGCAAGGCATTTTTATTATTGTCTAGGAGAGAATACAGATAGAAAATGGTGCCCTTACAATATCAAACCTAAATGTGACCGATTCTGGCATGTTCCAGTGCATAGCAGAGAACAAACATGGTCTCGTCTATTCTAGTGCTGAGCTCAAGGTCATGGGTAAGACCAACTTTCTCATCTTAATTTATTTTTCTTAAATCCTCCATTTTTGCCAGAAGCAGAAATATTTACCTTTCATATTAGATTCCTACATCTAATAACATTTTCAGTATTGCAGCAGAATCATGCAGAGTTTTTAATCGAGGCATACACTTTAATGATTTCTAAGGAAAGGCAACAATTATGGCCAGAATTAAACCCAAAGTTGGAAGTAGAGAAACAATAGGGAGAGAGTGTTGAGCTAAAACATCCTTATCCAGCACCAATAGTGTGAAATAAGTAGTACCTTTTAGGAGAATAAGTGACTCTGGTGTTCTCAGTTGCTGGTCCATAAAAGTAAATATCAAAATTCCAATCAATAGTTTATTGATCCAAAAGGAGTTGTTGTCCTTGTCTTTAATAACTCTGCTGGAAGGTTTAAGTTTTGGGCACGCCAGAGCTTTAACTAACCGAGGCTCAACTACTTGAAATTATGAATTGTTTCTCTTGTACTTCAGGTATAAGAGAAGAAAGGAAATGTTATGTTTAGACCCATTGTCCAGAAAAGACACTGTAAGGTGCAAATGACTTCAAGTCCAACCGAAATTGTCAGACCATAACATAATATGTATAGATAAGAAAGAAAGAGAGGAGGAAGAAAGGAAGGGTAAGAGGGAAGGAGGGAAGAGAGCAAGCAAGAGGGTGGGAAGAAGGAAAGAGAAGGGGAGTGGGGAAATGTATTGTTCATTGTAATTAAAATAGAGAATTTGGATTTCAGTTTGATTTGACTCAGGGTTCTAACATCATCACCACTCTCAGGTCTCATATGATGATCCCCAGGACATTCAATTTTCATTATCAATCTAGTGAAAGAAGGATAGCTTTCTTAATTGCTTAAGTGCAAGTCACAGTCCTGATTGATCTAACTCAGTGCTTCCCTACTGGGGACGGTTTTGCACCCTGGAAATAGTGGGAAATGTCTGGAGAAATTTTGGGCTGCCGTAGTGTAAGGGATGGAGCCTGCATATGCTCCTGGCATCTTGCAGACAGATACCAGAGAGACTGCTTAATGTCCTTCAGTGCCCAAGATAGCCAAAATGTTATGTGTTTCATGGAAAAACACTGGTTTAAGGAAAACAGGTGTCTCTTGGGGCCTGGAAGTTAGAAACACTTCATCTGTACCAAGAAGACTAAAGCTTGGAAACAGCAGATCATCACCTGAAAATCTGGCTGGTGTTATCCATGACAGAGACATATGGTATTACAACAGAAAGGAGGTGAAATGTGCACATATCTGAAGTGGAAGCCTGCTGTACTCTCAATCAGTCTTATAAACCATAGTTTATTCATCTTAAACCAAATGAATCTCTGCCTAGTGTTGCATGGGTTTTTTTAATGGGAAAAAAATATGACATATGTTTGAAAAGAGATTATACTAATATATAAAGATATTTTTGGCTTGTTTTAGTAAAAATTATTCTCTTAGACTCAGAGAAGGCAATGGCACCCCACTCCAGTACTCTTGCCTGGAAAATCCCATGGACGGAGGAGCCTGGTAGGCTGCAGTCCATGAGGTTCCTAAGAGTTGGACATGACTGAGCGACTTCACTTTCACTTTTCACTTTCCTGCATTGGAGAAGGAAATGGCAGCCCACTCCAGTGTTCTTGGCTGGAGAATCCCAGGGACGGGGGAGCCTGGTGGGCTGCCATCTATGGGGTCTCACAGAGTCGGACACGACTGAAGCGACTTAGCAGCAGCAGCAGCAGCATTCTCTTAGAATTTTAATTTTTAAGGCCAGCAACCTCCAAGATAACATGTCTTCTTTATCTGCAATCACATATGTGTATCATATAATTCATTGTATGATATCCAGTTATTAAAAAATAAATTATATTCATTGGGATATGCCATAGGAAAGTAGATTAGATATTTATAGAAATGCACTGAGTTCTTAACTTTTTTCCACATTTGCAGTAAAAGGAAGATGATTTTCTGATTAACATATGCTTTCCTGCAAATGATAGATTGTCTCTTGAATGTTCAGGTATTGTTTCAAGATCAGCATTCCATGCATTATTAGCAAACGTGTTTTCTACATATTATTTAATTGAATATATTAACATAGTGTAATGATGCATGTTATTCTTCTCCAACTTTGAAGTTAAAGCTAACCACATGAACATTTTATAATAGATCTTAATAATGTTTATGATAGATCTTGATAATGTTTATCCAGGAGACTAAGTGTTCAGCACTCAGCCTTTATTCAGTAAACATTGCTGAGTACCTACTGACTATCAGGCACTGTGCTATACACTGTGTCTTTGAAGTCACGAGAGAGAGACTGACCCTGTTATCTTTATGGAACTTTCAAGAACATTCTGTGATAAGTATTTTTAGTGTTATTAAATTTGTGACTGAGCTATTTTAAAAGTTCATGGTAAACTTAAAATTTTCATATAAAGTAACTGTCTCAAGAATTAGTACTTGCCATAAAACACAATAGTAGGAATTAGCTTTTGAGCATCGAAAACATCTTGTAAGTGGTCCCCAGTCAGTCAAACAAATCAAGAAGTCATAGCTCACCTGTCAAGAACCTTTAAAAAAATCATTATAAAGTAAACCTTTGGAATTGATAGGAATTTAAAGAAATAAAATCAAATTCATATTCTTTCCTCTTTTTCAGCTTCTGCTCCAGATTTTTCAAAGACTCCAATGAAGAAGTTGATTCAGGTGCAGGTGGGCAGTGAGGTCAACTTGGATTGTAAACCCAGAGCTTCCCCCAGGGCACTCTCCTCCTGGAAGAAAGGAGAGGTGATCGTTCAGGAAAATGAAAGGTATTCTATTGCCCATAAAGGTGGTGATTTACCTGCTTCTTGCTTTCCATAGCAATGCTGAAGTAGGCTTTCAATATGAAATGAAAAACAGTAGCATTTCAATAAAATGTGAGGTGTTCGGGAACCATAATAGCAGTATTTTTGTTCGCAATACTCTTGAGATGATACTAATCAGGTTTTGAAATCTAAATACTCTTCCAACATAGAGTATTTTAGAAATGAGTTTCTTCCACATTTGACTGGTAAGACTCAAAACTGGAATGACAAAGGAATGCCGGCCCTGGCCCAAGGCTCTCTCTCAGGTGGCCCAACGTCTCAGGGCAAAGAAAATAGAAGATGGCAGCCCATGCTAGATGAATATCAATCTTGTTGGCCTATATTGAAGTAATTTTATGGGTATTAGTTTAAGCAAAGGCTCTCTTGATTTCCTGACTGCTATGATAACATTTAAAATGAAGAAGCAGAATAGGGCTTAGTTTAAAGCACAGATTTTGGAGCAAGACTGTCGGGTTCCAATCTGTATTCTTTTACCAGATCAAGGAAGTGACTTACTCTTTGTGTGTTTTGAGTCCTCATTTGTTAATTAATAGGATTAGCAAATACATCACATTATGAGGGTTGGTATGTGGATAAAACCCATAAATATCTATACAGCACTTAGGTCAGAACCTGGCAGAGAGTAAACATAAGTATTGGGTGTTGTTCTAATTGATTGAGTACTTACTACCTCTTGGAACCTTGTGCTGAAAGCTTCTGATAAGTGGACTGATGGCCGCAAACATGTCCATGTCCTTCTTCTGGAGAATTTGATTATATTATGTCACATTACAAAAGATAATGAAAGTTAAAGGTGAAATTAAGGTTGCCAACAACTTGATCTTAAAATAGGGAGATTATCTTGGATCCTCTAGATGGGCACTTGAAAGGGGAAGAAGACGCAGAAGTGTTTGAAAGAAATGTATGATAATGAAGGAAGGTGCAAGAGAGATTTCCAGCATGAGGGAGACCCTAATTGGGACTGCTGACTTTGAAGATGGTGGGAGGGGGCCAAGGAACAAAGGAATTCCAGATTCCTCTATCAAATGGGAAAATCCTCAGTTGACAGTCAGCAAGGAGATAGGGATATCAGTCCCACAACTTAAATGAAGTGAATTCTTCCAACAATGTGAAAGAGTAGAAAATGATTCCAGAACCTTCCAGAGTAACACAGGGCTTCCCAAGTGGCTCAGTGGTAAAGAATCCACCTCCCAAGGCAGAAGACATTCATTTGATATGTCGGGGATGGCAGTGGCTGGGAGTGGAGATCCCCTGGAGGAGGAAAGGGCAACCACTTCAGTATTCTTGCCTTCGGAAATCCCAGGAACAGAGGAGCCTGGCCGGCTGCAGTCCGTGGGGTCGCAAGAGTCTGACATGACTTATCGATTGAACACCAATGATGACAACAAAAACTAGCACAACACTAACAACACCTTGATTTTAGCCCGTTGTGACCCATACTGGACCTCTGACCTCCAGAACTGTAATATAATACATTTGTGTTGCTTTAGGCCACCAAGTTTATAGTAACTTGTAATTGGAAAAAAAGGAAACTGATACAGAGTGCCACACATCTTATTTCCTTTCAATATTTCTGCAGCTCTGTGCTGTTTATATCATATTATTATCCCCATTTCACTAATGAAAAAACTAAAGCTTAGAGGAATTATATAATTTGCCTAAGTCACATAGCCAGAGTGAATCCATAGCTAGGGCATAACCATGAAGTGTTTTCAGGGCAACATTTTGTATAGAGAACACAGAATCTGAGAGGTGGTCTCAGCCTTTGAAATCAGGGGGTCCGAATTATTCTTTTTGGAGATGGAGGGAAACAAGGAAACAAGTTCTTAGACGAAGAAATGTAAATTTACTTTTCCAAAACTGCTAAGGCCTACTGCAGACAGACAACCAGGTTGAACTGCATTTAGATTGTTGTCCCAAAGTTATTTTTGTGAGTTGGTTAGGATAACACAATCTGCTATTCCTATGATACTTTGTGGGGGACTATAGGATACTTTATGCCTCAGGCAGCCACAGCGGGATGACAAGGCAAAATTGTGAACTGAGCGGTTACGAAACACAGTCTAACCAAGTGCTAGGCAGTACAGAATAGATTTCTGGAACAGAAAAGTAATTAGTGATTTCGAATTTAGTTGTCCAAGCCAGTTTAAACAGGTCAAGATACAAACCATTTAATTTTTACAATGCTGCAAGTTAAACCTTTCTGTATAAACGGTGACAGTTTTGTTGTTGAAAACATTTTAAAGACTTTTAATTGTACACACAAATTAAATAGTAATTATGTTCCAAGGACTTAAATGCTTTGCACAATAATAAACATACTTGTCCTCACAATAGTGCCTATAGTAGGCAGAGGTTTTAATCTTAACTTTAAAAGAGGACAGAAGATTAGCGGGTTTAGCTGAAGGCACACAGGAGAGATTTACTCCCACTTTAGAGAATGGTGGGCTTCCCTTGTGGCTGAACTGGCAAAGAATCCAACTACAATGAGGGAGACCTGGGTTTGATCCCTGGGTTGGGAAGATCCCCCAGAAAAGGGAGTGGGTACCCACTGCAGTATTCTGGCCTGGAGAATTCCATGAACCGTATAGTCCATGGGGTCCCAGGAGTTGGAGATGACCGAGCAACTTTCACTTTACATAATGATGGGATGATGCACTAAAAAATTTAAGGTCTAGAATCTCACCTGGTGTTTCTCACTTGGCCACTTGCTACATTAGTATCATTAGGTCACTTCTCTAACACCTATAAACATTAATGCTGCTAAGTCGCTTCAGTCGTGTCCGACTCTGTGCAACCCCATGGACTGCAGCCTACCAGGCTTCTCCGTCCATGGGATTCTCCAGGCAAGAACACTGGAGTGGGTTGCCATTTCCTTCTCCAATGCATGAAAGTGGAAAGTGAAAGTGAAGTCGCTCAGTCGTGTCTGACTCTTAGCGACCTCATGGACTGCAGCCTACCAGGCTCCTCCACCCATGGGATTTTCCGGGCAACAGTACTGGAGTGGGGTGCCATTGCCTTCTCCCATAAACATTAATATCCTCATCCATAAGAGAGAGATAATAATTCTTACCTCCAGTTCAGTTACTCAGTCATGTCTGAGTCTTCATGACTGCAGTATTCCAGGCTTCCCTGTCCATCACCAACTCCCAGAGCTTGCTCAAACTCATGTCCATTGAGTTGATGATGCCATCCAATATCTTATCCTCTGTCATCCCCTCCTGTTCCTGCCTTCAATCTTTCCCAGCATCAGGGTATTTTGCAATCAGTCAGTTCTTCCCATCAGGTGGCCAAAATATTGGAGTTTAAGCTTCAGCATCAGTCCTTCCAATGAATATTCAGAGTTGATTTCCTTTAGGATTGACTGGTTTGATCTCCTTGCGGTCCAAGGGACTCTCCAACACCACAGTTCAGAAGCATCCATTCTTCAGTGCTCAGCTTTCTTTATAGTCCAGCTCTCACATACATACATGACTACTGGCAGAAACATAGCTTTGACTAGATGGATCTTTGTCAGCAAAGTAAGGTCTCTGATTTTTAATATGCTTTCAAGGTTGGTCATAGCTTTACTTTTAAGGAGCAAGTGTCTTTTAATTTCATGGCAGCAGTTATCATCTGCAGTAATTTGGGAGCCCAGTGTTTCCATTGTTTCCCATCTATTTGCCATGAAGTGATGGGACCAGATGCCATGATCTTCGTTTTCTGAATGTTGAGCTTTAAGCCAGTTTTTTCACTCTCTTCTTTCACCTTCATCAAGAGGCACTTTAGTTCTTCTCTGCTTTCTGCCATAAGGGTGGTGTCATCTGCATATCTGAGGTTATTGATATTTCTCCCAACAATCTTGATTCCAGCTTGTGCTTCATCCAGCCTGGATCTCACATGATGTACTCTGCATATAAGTTAAATAAGCAGGGTGATGATATACAGCCTTGATGCACTCCTTTCACAATATGGAAGCAGTCTGTTGTTCCATCTCTGGTTCTAATTGTTGTTTCTTGACCTACATACAAATTTCTCAAGAGGAAGGTAAGGTGATCTGGTATTCCCATCTCGTGAAAAATTTTCTACAGTTTGTTGTGATCCACACAGTCAAAGGCTTTGGCATAGTTAATAAAGCAGAAATAGGATGTTTTTCTGGAACTTTCTTGCTTTTTTGAAGCTCCAGTGGATGTTGGCAATTTGATCTCTGGTTCCTCTGCCTTTTCTAAATCCAGCTTGAACATCTGGAAGTTCTCAGTTCATGAACTGTTGAAGCCTGGCTTGGAGAATTTTGAGTATTACTTTGCTAGTGTGGGAGATGAGTGCAATTGTGAGGTAGTTTGAGCATCCTTTGGCATTGCCTTTCTTTGGGATTGGAATGAAAACTGACCTTTTCCAGTCCTATGGCCATGGCTGAGTTTTCCAAATTTGCTGGCATATTGAGTGTAGCACTTTCACAGCACCATCTTTTAGGATTTGAAATAGCTCAACTGGAATTCCATCACCTCCACTAGCTTTGTTTGTAGTGATGATTACCTAAGGCCCACTTGACTTCCCATTCTAAGATGTCTGGCTCTAGGTGAGTGATCACACCATCATGGTTATCTGGGTCACGAAGAACTTTTTTGTATAGTTCTTCTGTGTATTCTTGCCACCTCTTCTTAATATCTTCTGCTTCTGTTAGGTCCAACAATTTCTGTCCTTAATTGTCCCCATCTTTGCATGAAATGTCCCCTTGGTATCTCTAATTTTCTTGAAGAGATCTCTAGTCTTTCCCATTCTAATGCTTTTCTCTATTTCTTTGCACTTATCACTGAGGAAAGCTTTCTTATCTCTCCGTGTTATTCTTTGAAACTTGCATTCAGATGGCTATATCTTCTCTTTTCTCCTTTCCCTTAGCTTCTGTTCTTTTCTCAGCTATTTGTAAGGCCTCCTCAGGCAACCATTTTGCCTTTTTGCAGTTATTTTTCTTGAGGATGGTCTTGATCACTGCCTCCCGTAGAATGTCACGAACCTCCATCCATAGTTCTTCAGGCACTCTATCAGATCTAATCCCTTGAATGTATTTGTCACTTCCACTGTATAATCATTAGGGATTTGATTTAGGTCATACCTGAATGGTCTAGTGGTTTTCCCTACTTTCTTCAATTTAAGTCTGAATCAGGCAATAAGGACTTCATGATCTGAGCCACAGTCAGCTCCTGGTCTTGTTTTTGCTGATTATGTGGAGCCTCTCCATCTTTGGTTGCAAAGAATATGATCAGTCTGATTTCAGTATTGACCATCTGGTGATGTCCATATGTAGAGTCTTCTCCTGTGTTGTTGAAAGAGGGTTGCTATGACCAGAGCATTCTCTTGGCAAAACTCTGTTATCCTTGGTCCTGATTCATTCTGTAGTCTAAGGCCAAGTTTGCCTGTTACTCCAGGTATCTCTTGACTTCCTACTTTTGCATTCCAGTCCCCTATGATGAAAAGGACTTCTCTTTTGAGTGTTAGTTTTGAAGGTCTTGTAGGTGTTTATAGAACGTTTCAACTTTAGCTTCTTGGGCGTTAGTGGTTGGGGCATAGACTTGGATTACTATGATATTGAATACTTTGCCTTGGAAACAAGCAGAGATCATTCTGTCGTTTTTGAGATTGTACCAAGTACTGCATTTTGGACTCTTTTGTTGACTATGAAAGCTACTCCGTTTTTTTCTAAGAGATTCTTGCCCACAGTAGTAGATAAAATGGTCATCTCAAGTAAATTCACCCATCCCAATCCATTTTAGTTCACTGATTCCTAAAACGTTGACATTCACTCTTGCCTTCTCCTGTTTGACCACTTCCGATTTGCCTTGATTATGGACCTAACATTCCAGGTTCCTATGCAGTATCGTTCTTTACAGCACTGGAATTTATTTCCATCACCAGTCATATCCACAACTGGGTCTTGTTTTCACTTTGGATCTCTCTGTCTCGTCCTTCTTTCTGGAGTTATTTCTCCACTCTTCTCCAGTAGCATATTGGGCACCTACCCAGTTGGGAAGTTCATCTTTCAGTGTCATATTTTTTTGCCTTTTCATACTGGGAACAAGATGGCATAATAGAAAGACATATGTTAATCTTCTCCTGTGAGAACTCCAAAATTGCAACTCGCTGCTGAACAACCATCAACAGGAGAATGTTGGATACCATAAAAAAATAAAATACCGTATGTCCACAGGCAAAGGAGAAGCCCCACGAGATGATAGGAGGGGCACAATCACATTTAGAATCAAACCCCATACCCGCCAGATATGCTTGGAGGGCTCAAACAAAACCTTGTGTGCACCAGGACCCAAAGGCCCCACAGAGACTGAGCTAGACCTGCCTTTGAGTGTGTCAGTATCTCCTGCGGAGGCATGGTTCAACAGTGGCCTGTCCTAGGGTCAGGGACTCTGGGTGCTGCAGACTTGGGTCACACAGCATGTGGCATAGGCCTTCTTGGAGGAGGTCACCATTAACCCCACCATAGAGCCACTGAGCAGATGACCCACAAATTGCAGAACAATTATACCAAATAAATTCTCACACTGTTAAGAAAGTTCTAGGACCCACAACAGATTTCCCATCCTGAAGATCTCGCAAAGGGACTCAGAATTCCCCCAGGGTATTTGACTTTGGAGGCCAGTGGGATTTGATTACAGAACTTACACAGGACTGAGGAGACAGAGTTGGAGGACACAAACAAAACCTTGTGTGCACCAGGACCCAGAAAAAAAGGAGCAATGACCCCACAAGAGACTCACCCAGACTTGCCTTTGAGTGTCCAGGTGTCTCCAGTGGAGGCATGGGTTGACTGTGGCTTCCTGCAGGGTCAGGAGCGCTGAATATAACAGTGGATGCACAAGACCTTTTGAAGGAGGTGGCCATTATCTTCATTACTCCTTCCATAGTTCCGTCTCACATCAAACAAAAGGGTGGGACTATAGCCCTGCACATAAATAGAAAATTGGATTAAAGATTTACTGAGCATGGCCCCACCTATCAGAACAAGACCCAGTTCCCCCACAGTCAGTCTCTCCCATCAGGAAGCTTCCATAAAGCCTCTTATCCTTATCTTTCAGAGGGCAGACAGAATGAAAACCACAATCTCAGAAAACTGATCAAATTAGAACCACAGCCTTGTCTAACTCAATGAAACTACAAGCCATACCATGTAGGGCCACCCAAGACTGACGGGTCATGGTGTAGAGTTCTGACAAAATGTGGTCCACTGGAGAAGGGAATGGCAAACCACTTCAGTATTCTTGCCTTGAGAACCCCATGAACAGTATGAAAAGGCAAAAAGATATGACACTGAAAGATAAACTCCTACCTTATACAGTTGCTGTAAAGTAAGCATTTACCCACTGTCTGTAGATACACTGATCAATAAGAATGAGGTAGTGGTGGTTGCTGTTAGCATTGTTCAGTTGCTAAGTCATGTCTGACTCTTTGCAACCCCGTGAGCTGCAGCACACCAGCCTTCCCTGTCTTTGACTGTCTCCCTGACTTTGCTCAAACTCACATCCATTGAATCAGTGATGCCATCCAACCATCTCATCCTCTGTCACCCCCTGCCCCTGCCCTCATACTCTCCCAGCATCAGGGTCTTTTCCAAACAGACGGTTCTCCTCATCAAGTAGCCAAAGGGTATTATTGGAGCTCCAGCTTCAACATCAGTCCTTCCAATGAATATTCAGGGTTGATTTCCTTTAGGATTGACTGGTTTGATCTCTTCACTGTCTAAGGGACTCTCAAAAGTCTTCTCCAGCAGCAGAGTTCAAAAAACCTCAATTCTTGGGTGCCAGCCTCCTTTATGGTCCAACTCTGACGTCTGTACATAACTACTGGAAAAACTATAGCTTTTACTATACAGGCCAGTGAGGTTACATTATAAATAAAACATTGGAAGAAGCAGTGGCTGAGAGACAAAGTTTTTTGTTGGTAGGTTGGGCTACTCATTGATAGGTTGGTCTCTTGAAAGGTTGGCAGTTAAGGCTACCCAGAGTCCACACACATCAAAGATACATACCTTTTTTATCTTGCTGCTTCCAGCTTCCCATCATGAACCAGGCCGGCTGCTAGACGGCTTTAGCCTCTCAAAGACATTCTTCCCAGTGTCATCCCCATGTCATCCCCTGATGACAGGAGAGAGGAAGGTAGAAACCAAAGTCTACTTACTTCCTTTTAAGAAACTTCCCAGAAGTTCCATCCAACAATTTTCCTTATGGAAAATTAGTTCCCTGACCCAGTTTGTCAGAAGTTAGTTCCCTAGCCAAATGTAGCTACCATAGAGATTGGGAAATACAGATTTGTTTCCTGGATGGGAATATGCCCAATGAGAAATTGAGATTATGATTTAAGAGGAAAGGGGGGAAAGTGGTGGTCACTCCAGCCCTGTCTCATGTTTAATGTTGTTTCTCTGACCTCTGTATCAAACCTGGCTTTCCTGCATTGCAGGTGGATTCTTCACCATCTGAGCCACCAGGGAAGCCCCTTTAAGCCTTCTGACCTTCTACTTTGTATGATGTATTTCTTTTTTTTTATTGTTTTATTAAGTGCCTTTATGTTTAACTGGAGGATAATTGCTCTACAATATCGTGCTGCTTTCCGCCATACATCAACATGAATCAGCTGTAGGTATGCATATGTCTTCTCCCTCCCGAACCTCCCATCTGAAGTATTTCTAACATCTCCTCAGTGAATAAGGAAACTTTCAGGTATAAAAATGAGGTTAAAAAGAGGAAACATGTTTAAGGCAAGGGTCACAGTGCTGCAGGTTCTCCACAGGTATCTTAGTTTGAGATTTTACAACAAAACACCATAAACTGGACGGCTTAAACACTGGAGATTTCTTTCTCACAGTTCTGTAGGATGGGAGCCCAGAATCAGGGTGCCAGCATGGTTGACTCCTGGTAAGGACATCTGCCTTCTCATTATATCCTTGACAAGGCAGAAAGAGCCAGAGAGCTCTCTGAGGTCCTGTCTATAAGGGCACTAATCCTGTTCATCAAGGTTCTACCCTCATGACCAAATCCCCTCCTAGAGGCCCTGCCTCTGAACACATTGGAGACTAGGATTTAACATAAAAATTTGGGGGAAACACTAATACTCAGTATATGGCACCAGAGCTGGTGGTTTGGATTTTGCTTTTATCTCTTTGGACAGCAACAGCACTGATAAGCCAGGGCCTTGATGCTTAGGGGAAAAGCTGCTCGAAGCAATTATGGAACAAGTTGCAGAGTTGAATCTTCTCCAAGTTCATGTGAAATTGGAGTGGGTCTCAGCCATCACTTGGCAACAGAAACCCCATATCTATCCCTCTTGGTCTGCAGCCTTAAGCCAAATTGAGGAAGCACTTTAAATGATAGATTTATTGTGGTTGTTCAATCATGGGCTGTTCCAGCGTAATACATGTAGATTCAGATCTCATCTTGGGGACAAATGAATTCACTGGTGAATTTAAAAATATAAGATAAGGCAAAATTTTTTTTGGTAACATATTTATGGCAAGATTTTCAATCCATTTCTTACTTAATTACTTTGGTTGTACTTTGTGTTTTTGTTTTGTTTGGTGTTTTTAGGTAAATCAAGAGGGGTTTGTCAATGAATAAGAAACTTGGGATAAATAGGAAAGCTTTCCCTAGCCTAGCTTAGGGGTTGCTGACAGTTTCTTTCATTAAACCTGTATATACATTCTCAGGTGATGCTAGCGGTAAAGAACCTGCCTGCCAATACAGGAGACATAAGAGACACAGCTTCAATTCCTGGGTCAGAAAGATCCCCTGGAGAAGGGAAAGGCTACCCACTCCAGTTTTCTTGCCTGGAGAATCCAATAGGAAGAGGAGCCTGGTGGGCTACAATCTGTGGGGTTGCAAAGAGCCAGACATGACTGAAGTGACCACGTACACACACGCATGTATAAACGCATGTCTATATTTATATCTAGTATGCGATAGAGACATAAATGTAGATATCTGTGTATTTATATAGATATATAGTATCATTCAAACCCTAACCAGAAAAACAAATTCAAGGATTAAATGTGTCTTTTAAAAATTGGATAAAGTGATAGATATACCCGATGTAAACCACACAATATGTTTAAATAATTAGAGTTTACGTGGTGTGAAGGTTTTGTATTAGCACAGTAAGAGCTTTGCAGTTTTGCATCAGCCATAGTATTGTGGATCTAAGTGAGTGAGACACCTGAATTACAGAAAAGTTTTAAAGAAACCAGTGTTAGTGCTTAGAAGTAGAGAGAACCTTTCAAGCTAAGGTAATAAAAAGATTATTTCGTAACAGAGGTCTTAGTGAAGCTGGTCTGAATAGATAATAAGGGCTTATAATGGAAATAGTGGTTCCTGAGCCCTTAAAATTAAGTGCTCATTCATTCACTTGAAATATTTTGAATACCTACTATGTGCTAGGCACTAAGTTTACATTTCATTAGAGAAGTCCATCCCATTATTTGTAGCTTTATAGGGTATGAAGACAGATATCAGAGGACAGTTATAGTAAAACTCAAATGGCAAAGTACAGAGTATTCAGTGATTAGCGGAACAGGCCCCATCTTCTAATTAGAGAGTAGAGCAGGCTTTCTGGCAGATGTAATATGTATAGCAAGACTTGAACGATGACTGGGATCCACTGGAGAAGAGTGTTCTGGGCAGGAGGAACAGCATGTGCGAAGGCACAAAGGCTATAACAGCATAGGCATCTGATGTTCAGTGAATCTGTTCAAGTGTAAAGTGATTTAGGAGAGAAGGCTGTGGAGAGAGGCCGTGGAGGTGAGCAAGGACTTTATTGTGAGTGGCACAGGAAACCAAATGAAATAAACAGTTCCAACTTTATTTCTGATGAAAGCAACAAAATAAAATGGCAATAAAACAATACATAAACTATCACGTTTATTTATTTTTAAAATTTTTATTGAAATATAGTTGATCTACCATATAGTGTTAATATCTGTTGCACAGCAAGGTGATTCAGTTTGCATATATACACATTCTGTTCATGTTCTTTTCCATATGGTTTATCATAAGATATTGAATTTAATTCCCTGTGCTATATAGTAGGACCTTGTTTTTTACCCATTCTATTTGTAATAGTTTGTGTCTGCTAATCCCAAACTCCCACTCCATCCCTCTGCCACTCTCCTCTACCTTGGCAAGCACAGGTTTGACTCTTTGAGTCAGTTTATATTTTGTAGATAAGTTCATTTGTGTAATATTTTAAAGTCCACATATGTATGTTATGGTATGTATCTTTCTCTGTCTGACTTACTTTGCTTCATAAGATAATCTCTAGGTCCGTCCATGCTCCTGCCAATGGCATTATTTCATTCTTTTTGAATGGCTGAGTAGCGTTGCATTGTGTGTGTGTGTGTATGTATGTATATATATGTGTGTGTGTGTGTGTGTTAGGAATTCTTCTATTGATGGACATTTACATAGTCCCATGTCTTGGCTATTGTAAATAATGCTGCAGTCAACATTGGGGTACATATATCTTTGAGAATTACAGTTTTCTCTGGATATATGAGGGCTTTCCAGATGGCACTTGTGGTAAAGAACCCATCTGCCAATGTAGAAGATGTAAGAGACTTAGATTTGATCCCTGGGTTGGGAAGATCCCCTGGAGGAGGGCATGGCAACCCACTGCAGTGTTCTTGCCTGGGGAATCCCATGGACAGAGGAGCTGGAGGGCAACAGTCCATAATGTCAGAAAGAGTCAGACACAACTGAAGTGCTTAACACACACGCACCCATTAACTGGATTTATGCCCAGGAGAAAGAGAAAATTTATGTTCTTAAAAAATCACAGAAAGCATGAATTGAAATCACTGCAACCTAAGGCAACAATCCCAGTTAGCAACAATTCAGCAGTCTGAGCAAGAGAGAATTAGAGCCCAAAGTAAAGAAATAGCAAAGAGAATAGAGAGGGTTGTGAAACAGTTAAATTAACAGGACACAGGATTTGATTCAATTAAAGATGAGGAGGGAAGAAGCTAGTAAAAGTCAAATCCTAAATTTCCATTTCAGATATCAGGATTGTGTTAGACATAGTTAGTAAGACAGGGACCAATACAGAAAGAGTGGAGGTGAGGGCAAATGTGATACATTCAATTTGGAATTGTTTCAGTTTGATCTGCTTGTTGACAAACCAACTGGATATATCTATGTGGGTTTGGAGATTGACTATTTGAATCTGGAACTCAGGAATGAGGCCGGAGGTATAGATAGAAATTTAGGTGTTGTGTGTATATAGATGGTAGCTGAAAGCATGGCAGTGGATCAAAGTTTTTGGCAGGTACATATCATTAAGTAGTAAATCATTTACTTAAAAGAGAGCCTGTATCTTTAATTCTGAAGCTTATGGAAATTTAAATGTAAGTAGAAGATGCCTATTTTTACATCATTTAAATGACCAACAGTCACAATTGATTTATATAGTAATTGATTTGTTAAGTAAAGGTCTGCTTGTTGCTTGGAATGCAGATATTCTAAACTTTTAAATTACTACTATTAATTCTGATAAAGTTTTTCCCCTTCTTTTTGTTTTATATTTGTATCATCCAGTACTAAGAAGAACTGTTCTGCTTTTTACCCTGTAAAATGGAGGTTTTCTTTATAAACAGAAATGCTGTACCCTTTCGAGCATACAATGGTATTTCACTAAATGTCAAAATTTTAGTGCTTTTATATTCATTTACTTAAATTCACATATTTTCAAAAGACTTGAATTAAAACAGGGTGTGTTGTCTTTTTTTCGGCCAAGGAGAATTGTAGAAGATGCTTGAGAATGTGAATAGGCATGGTATGCAAGAAGAGAAAGCCAGCTGGCATATTTTAGAGAATGTTTAGCTTTTTTGTATCACTTAGTGGTACTTAAAACACATTAGCCAATTATCTTTAAAAATGGGGTTTTCTCTTGAATGCTATTGCTTATAACAGTAAATATTTTATTACAATAGCCTCAATTCAGCAGAGAGTCTAAGAATGACCCATTACTTCTAATTAAACACATTAAAGTTGTCTCAAAGGTTTTAGGCAGCATTTAATACTATAGAAATTTAAATGCTTTCTAAAGAAAGAAATAAAGATTTCCCCAAATATTAATAGCCATAATCCAGTGTTTTAAAATATATTAGCCAATTTTAATGTATTTTTTCACATGTAGTTAGGAGCTGGCTTTAAAAGTCAGTTAGCTTTGTATGCTGTATGATTCCATGTATACGTAATACCTGAAAAAGTCTGCTTTACAGACATAAAACAGTGATCACTGCTCATCCAGAGCTCAGAGTGGGAGGAGAGATTGTCTCTTTGGGGTCATGGTAGAATTTGGAGGGTAAGGGAATTGTTCTAGACCTTGATTATAACAATGGTTACATGACTGCATTGCTTCTTTAGAAGTCACCTAACTCTGTGCCAAAAAGGTTATTTTGTCTATAAATTATACCTAAATATATTAAGCAAACTTTTGCATGCAATTTTAAATATATCTGATTTCATGAGTAGCTTAATATAGGAGTTTCAGAGCTCAAGAAATGCCCCCAACTGGTCACTTTGCCCCTTTGAGGACTCTGAGTAGTTTGATGGCGTTACTTGGAAGTAGCATCTGAACTTTTGCCAGTAAACAAGATAATTCATCAGAGCAAGAACCACTTGGCATCTCTGCCATTGCTGCTGGTAGTCGCCACAGTCTTGTTTTGTAAAGATGTGTCTGGGGACTCTGTTACTATCCCGCAAATCTGTTAGATGGTATTTCCCTTGGCTGGAGCTTTTAGATGAAGATGAAGAATTTTTTTGCCAAATCGTTTCTGTCTCCATTCCTTCCCTATTTCCTCACATTTCTTGGCTCCTCTGTCTCTTATCACACTGGAGTCGATTTTTCTTCATACTATTCAAAAATGCTGTTCTCTCTCTGCCTGCCATTGCTCCTTTCACAAAAATCCAGACTGGATTATCTTCCTCATCATCCTTGGTGTCCCCATCTCAACAGCTGTCCCCTCACACTGATCAGATAGGTAATGAAGCTCAGAGAGTTTCAGTTCATCTACCCCTGGGCACATAAGCCAAGATCTCAAGGAACCTTTACTCCTGTACCCTTCAGTTCCGTCTCTCAGTTGTGTCTGACTCTGTTATGCCATGGACTGCAACATGCCAGGCTTCCTGTCCATCACCAACTCCCAGAGCTTGCTCAAACTCATGTCCATCAAGTCGGTGATGCCATCCAACCATCTCATCCTCTGCCATCCCCTTCTCCTCCTGCCCTCAATCTTTCCCAGCATCAG
>NW_011495035.1:5358634-5360152 GCF_000754665.1 Bison bison bison | reverse complement strand
TTAACACATGTGATGTTGCCAGCTTTCAGGACCTGGATATTAGTCATTTTGAGATTGCTGTCTCTGCTTCATGTCTGCAGGGAAGGTACTAGGCTGTCCACTAGTTTCTCTTATCTTTTCAACACTAGGGACTATGCACTGGGCTGGGAATATAGAGATAAACCCTCAGGGAGTCCACACACATTCTGTTTAGAATGTGGAGAATTTACCCATAAGTTAATTTGGGAGGGACTGTATGATTAAGGTGACCATACGTACTTTATTCTACAGTCTGGGGCATTCTGGTGAGAAAGGGGACCCTGTTGGTAATTCCTGCCAAGACAACACATAGAAACCGAGACTTGCCCAAGGAAATGGGACATTTCCACCCTATCATGGAGATGTTTGTAAGACAGTAAGAAGCACAGAGAAGAGTTGTTGTCTCAGCCAGCATCTTGGGGGAGTGGGCAAGCAACTCCATACATAGAGGTATCTCAAAGGAAGTGATGATGAAGCTCCATTATGAAGGATCTATGAAACCAAGCAAAGGAAAAATAGTAGGGAAAACACCATCTGAACAAAACCATTGCATGGACAGGAAGTAAAACTGCTTATGTATTACAATTATGTCCAAAGTAAAGTTCTCATGTAACTAGGAAAATAAGAAAGCCTAACCTGAGTTCCTTCCCATATAGGGAACCATCTTTCTCCTTCAGAGGATGTGAACCCTGGAGGAAGATAATTTTTCCTGAAGGGGAGGTTGATACACCTGGGTAAATACACAAGAATCTCAGAAAAGAGAGAACATTCCTCTCCTGTCACTGGGTTACCCAACCCATACCTCTGTTTCTCTTATGCTTCCAGCTGGGAAAAGAAGAGGAAAAGGATGCATTTGCCACATAATCCCCACACCGTAAGAGCATCAACTACTATTTAAGAAAAGAGAGGAGTCCGTGCAGCCCAAGACTGGGTTTTGAATGGGACTCATGGGAAGGGATCATAATCACTTCTCTCCTCCTTCCCATTCTCCAGCCACAAACAAGACCTACAGATGATCTCCTCTTAACTGCAGTCAGCTTAATTTTCTGCCTATTTGTATCATTATTTACATGCATACTAATTCTGTGCATATTACTCATTGTGTCAGATGAAGTTAAGTATATATTTTATTTGCTTCTTGATTTAATTTTAGTAAGTGGAAAGAGCAGAGGATTGAAGTCAAAAAGATACTGGTCAAATTGTGACTCTGCCATTTACCACACAGGTGTGATGTTAGTCAAGTTACTTAACCCCTGAGCCTTGGTTTCCTTATTTTGTGTATTAGGGCCAGAAATTCTTACTGTGCAGAGATAGTCAGTATATTAGATGACATTTGCTTTGTGGCATAGCCAACTCTTAGCAAGAGGTTGGCTAAAAAGACTTGTCTTGGTTGACAGGTAGAGAGAGGACAACTTACTTCCAGCTCTGTCCTGCCCCATTTCTCTTACATTCTTTTTTTTTTTTTTTTTTTTTGGGTTTTTTTTTTTTTTTTTTTTTTTT
>NW_011495035.1:5354341-5358458 GCF_000754665.1 Bison bison bison | reverse complement strand
TCCAGTATTGTACATCGAACCTGGACTGGCGACTCATTTCATATATGATATTATACATGTTTCAGTGCCATTCTCCCAAATCATCCCACCCTCTCCCTCTCTCACAGAGTCCAAAAGACTGTTCTATACATCAGTGTCTCTTTTGCTGTCTCGTACACAGGGTTATTGTTACCATCTTTCTAAATTCCATATATATGCGTTAGTATACTGTATTGGTGTTTTTCTTTCTGGCTTACTTCACTCTGTATAATAGGCTCCAATTTCGTCCACCTCATTAGAACTGATTCAAATGTATTCTTTTTAATGGCTGAAGACGCTTACTTCTTGGAAGAAAACTTATGACCAACCTAGATAGCATATTCAAAAGCAGAGACATTACTTTGCCAACAAAGGTCTGTCTAGTCAAGGCTATGGTTTTTCCTGTGGTCATGTATGGATGTGAGAGTTGGACTGTGAAGAAGGCTGAGCGCCGAAGAATTGATGCTTTTCAACTGTGGTGTTGGAGAAGACTCTTGAGAGTCCCTTGGACTGCAAGGAGATCCAACCAGTCCCTTCTGAAGGAGATCAGCCCTGGGATTTCTTTGGAAGGACTGATGCTAAAGCTGAAACTCCAGTCCTTTGGCCACCTCATGCGAAGAGTTGACTCATTGGAAAAGACTCTGATGCTGGGGGGGATTGGGGGCAGGAGAAGAAGGGGACGACAGAGGATGAGATGGCTGGATGGCATCACTGACTCAATGGACGTGAGTCTGGGTGAACTCCGGGAGTTGGTGATGGACAGGGAGGCCTGGCATGGTGCGATTCATGGGGTTGCAAAGAGTCGGACACGACTGAGCGACTGAACTGAACTGAATACTCCGTTGTGAATACGTACCATAGCTTTCTTATCCATTCATCTGCCGACGGACATCTAGGTTGCTTCCATGTCCTGGCTATTATAAACAGTGTTACGATGAACATTGGGGTACATATGTCTCTTTCAATTCTGGTTTCCTCCATGTGTATGCCCAGCAGTGGGATTGCTGGGTCATAAGGCAGTTATATTTCCAGTTTTTTAAGGAATCTCCACACTGTTCTCCATAGTGGCTGTACTAGTTTGCATTCCCACCAACAGTGTAAGAGGGTTCCCTTTTCTCCACACCCTCTCCAGCATTTATTTCTTGTAGACTTTTGGATTGTAGCCTATCTGATTGGCGTGAAATGGTACCTCATAGTGGTTTTAATTTGCATTTCTCTGATAATGAGTGGTGTTGAACATCTTTTCATATGTTTGTTAGCCATCTGTATGTCTTCTTTGGAGAAATGTCTGTTTAGTTCTTTGGCCCATTTTTTGATTGGGTCATTTATTTTTCTGGGATTGAGCTGCAGGAGTTGCTTGTATATTTTTGAGATTAGTTGTTTGTCAGTTGCTTCATTTGCTGTTATTTTCTCCCATTCTGAAGGCTGTCTTTTCACCTTGCTTATAGTTTCCTCTGTTGTGCAGAAGCTTTTAATTTTAATTAGGTCCCATTTGTTTATTTTTGCTTTTATTTCCAATATTCTGGGAGGTGGGTCATAGAGGATCCTGCTGTGATGTATGTCAGAGAGTGTTTTGCCTATGTTCTCCTCTAAGAGTTTTATAGTTTCTGGTCTTACATTTAGATCTTTAATCCATTTTGAGTTTATTTTTCTGTATGGTGTTAGAAAGTGTTCTAGTTTCATTCTTTTACAAGTGGTTGACCAGTTTTCCCAGCACCACTTGTTAAAGAAATTGTCTTTTCTCCATTGTATATTCTTGCCTCCTTTGTCAAAGATAAGGTGTCCATAGGTGCGTGGATTTATCTCTGGGCTTTCTATTTCGTTCCATTGATCTATATTTCTGTCTTTGTGCCAGTACCATACTGTCTTGATGAACTGTGGCTTTGTAGTAGAGCCTGAAGTCAGGCAGGTTGATTCCTCCAGTTCCATTCTTCTTTCTCAAGATTGCTTTGGCTATTCGAGGTTTTTTGTATTTCCATACAAATACTGAAATTATTTGTTCTAGCTCTGTGAAAAATACCTTTGGTAGCTTCATAGGGGGAAATATACCGTGTTCATGGATTGGAAGAATCAATATAGTGAAAATGGGTATACTACCCAAAGTAATTTCTTACATTCTTTTTTTGTCTCAGTAGACTCTAGTTGCAATAATAAAAATAATAAAATGAAATATATGAAGCATCCACTATGGTGGTGGCTTCTACATAGGCTCTCAAAAAAATGTACCTGCTGCTGTTGATACAGTTTTTTCAAATTTATTTGATTAAAGTACGTTTGATTTACAATTTTTTGTTAATTTAAGCTGTACAGCAAAATGATTCATTTCCTATTGTTCTTTAGTTGCTAAGTCAAGTTCAACTCTTTTGCAATCCCACAGACTGATGCCTGCCAGGCTCCTCTGTCCATGGGATTTTCCAGACGAGGATACTAGAGTGGGTTGCCATTTATTCTCCAGGAGACCTTCCTGATCCAGGGATCAAACCCACATCTCCAGAATTGCAGGAGGATTTCTTACCACTGAGCCATCAGGGAAGACTGACTCAGTTACACACATACTACACACACACACACACACACACACACACACACGTGTGTGTGTGGGTATATATATACATATGTACGTTCTTTATATATATTCTTTTTCATATTCTTTTCTGTTTTGGTTTATCACAGGGTATTGAATATAGTTCCCTGGGCTATACAGTAGGACCTTGTTGTTTATCTACCCTATATATAACAGTTTGCATCTATTAATCCCCACATCTATGTTTTTAATATTATTTTTTTCATCATGTTACTCATATACATTAAAAGTAATAAGACTGGGTTAAAAAGAAAGATGGGCAAAGAGCTTTCTTAAAGCAAAACAAAAAAGACCTTTCTTTTTTACAGCAACCAGTTTTGAGTTTTATGTTATTTAACCTCAAGTGAATAAATTCCACCCACATATTATTAAAGAATTGGCAGCTTTCAAATGTTTTCCTAAAAGTATATCATCTAAATTTTGCCCATGACTGTGTGGTTCTTAAATCCATATTTTAAATTTGATTTTTATGGATGTAAAAGTTAAGGCCCCTTTAAAAATATTTTGTCAGTTTATGATTTTGGTAGGGGAAAGCTGGTTAATGAATTTGAATGTGCTGGGCATTGGAATTTACTTCTAGCCAGTTCTGTGTTAGAACTGGGTACATTAATTCATAACAATGCTCAGCATAGATGTTTTATTTACTGGGTGCGTCTCCCCATACCACATCCATATGGTCATATATATTTTCTCACTCAAGCCCCAAAATCCCATGTGCATTTGCCTACAGCCTAATCATGTTCTATATCCCTGCTTTCACTGAAAACTTAAAGAAAAATTATTTTGTCATAGAATCCTGTCATATCATTATGTACTACCTTTGCACATTTTCTGATAAAAATGTTTAAGATAGAAAAAAAGAGGAACTTTCTCTCAGAATAAGAATATTGATTTTAACATTATCAAGAGTGTATACCATTGCCTTTTTCATAATTCTTTTTTTTTTTTTTAAAGACAAAGCAGAACTCTTATTGCAGTCTGCATATATATTCCTGCATTTATAACTCTGTATTTCCTGGGCTGGAATGTCTTTTCCTTTCAGCCCAGCAAACCTCTACTTATCAAGCAAGGCCCATCTTATTATTACTCACTATGGGAACCCTTTCCCAAGCCCAGTAGGTGAGATTCATAGCTCTTCTGCTTTACCCTTGAGACTTCTTTAGGCCCAACTGTGTCATTTAACACAGCTCTTCGTGCAGGAGGCGATCTCGGCTGGGTTCTCACCTTCTCTATCTTTGTAGCCTAGATCACTGTTCCATACATGTTTATTCATTTTAGCATTCATTTACTTATCAAATATTCATTCCGTTCCTGCTTTATTGACTATGCCAAAGCCTTTGACTCTGTGGATCACAGTAAACTGTGGAAAATTCTGAAAGAGATGGAAATACCAGAACACCTGACCTGCCTCTTGAGAAACCTGTATGCAGGTTAGGAAGCAACAGTAAGAACTGCACATGGAACAACAGACTGGTTCCAAATAGGAAAAGGAGTACGTCAAGGCTGTATATTGTC
>NW_011495035.1:5346093-5354241 GCF_000754665.1 Bison bison bison | reverse complement strand
CATTGGAGAAGGAAATGGCAACCCACTCCAGTGTTCTTGCCTGGAGAATCCCAGGGACGGGGGAGCCTGGTGGGCTGCAGTCTATGGAGTCGCACAGAGTCGGACATGACTGAAGCGACTTAGCAGCAGCAGCAGAGTACATCATGAGAAACGCTGGGCTGGAGCAAGCACAAGCTGTAATCAAAATTGCCAGGAGAAATATCAATAACCTCAGATATGCAGATGACACCACCCTTATGGCAGAAAGTGAAGAGGAACTCAAAAGCCTCTTGAGGAAAGTGAAAGAGGAAAGTGAAAAATTTGGCTTAAAGCTCAACATTCAGAAAACGAAGATCATGGCATCTGGTTCCATCACTTCATGGCAAATAAATGTGGAAACAGTGGACACAGTGTCAGACTTTATTTTTCTGGGCTCCAGATGGTGACTGCAGCCATGAAATTAAAAGACGCTTGCTCCTTGGAAGGAAATCTATGACCAACCTAGGCAGCATATTAAAAAGCAGAGACATTACTTTGCCAACAAAGGTCTGTCTAGTCAAGGCTATGGTTTTTCCAGTGGTCATGTATGGATGTGAGAGTGGGACTATAAAGAAAGCTGAGCGCTAAAGAACTGATGCTTTTGAACTGTGGTGTTGGAGAAGACTCTTGAAAGTCCCTTGGACTGCAAGGAGATCCAACCAGTGCATTCTAAAGGAGATCAGTTCCTGGGTGTTCATTGGAAGGACTGATGTTGAAGCTGAAACTCCAACACTTTGGCCACCTGATGAGAAGAGGTGACTCATTGGGAAAGACCCTGATGCTGGGAAAGATTAGGGGCAGGAGGAGAAGGGGATGATAGAGGATGAGATGGTTGGATGGCATCACCGACTCTATGAACATGGGTTTGGGTGGACTCTGGGGGTTGGTGCTGGACAGGGAAGCCTGGCGTGCTGCAGTTCATGGGGTTGCAAAGAGTCGGACGTGACAGCGACGAACTGAACTAAACTGTTCGCTTTAACTATTGCTGCATAACAAATCACCTTCAAACTTAACAATATAAAACAGCAATCACTTTATTATCTCTTGCAGTTTCCATGGGTCAGGAATTGGGGAAAGGCTTGGCTGGGCATTGTTTATTCAGAGCATCTCACATGGTTGAAGTCAGGCTTGTGCTGGGGCTCCAGTAGCTGAGGGCTGGCTGTGCACTGCTCTCTCTCTGGCCAGCCCATGGCTTCTCTGTGGGCTAGTTTGGGTTCCCTCAAAACATAGCAGCCTCAGGGGAAGCTGAAATATTTAAGGCCAGCAAGAGCTTCAAGAGTGAATTTTTAAGCAAGCAAAGTGGAAATCTGATCGCCTAGGCTTCAAAGACACGGAACCTTATTTTCCTTGCATTCCATTGGTTACCAGTGAATTCCCAACCTAACCAAATTCAGAAAGAGGGGAGTTGGACCTTCTATCTTTGTGAGAGAATGGCGAGATTCTAGGAGAGCATTTAGGACGGGAAGTCCTTCTGTGGCCACTTTTAAGAAATGCAGTCTAGCACACCCACCACATGCCTTGCATTGTGCTGGAATGGGAGGAAATAGCAGTGAACCAGACAGATATGGTCCCTTCCTCATGGTACTTGGAGAAGGAGAGACCACATTTAATAGGGTAAAAATGCAATTATATTAGCTACCAAGGGGGAAAGTTATTTAATTATATAGGAGGTTTCAAGAAAGGCCTCTTTAAGGAAGTAACTATTGGACAAGAACTAAATAGTAAGAAGCAGTGGGTCATGCCAAGATGTACCATTCATGGAGAGGCACTGATAAAAACAAAAGCCAGGAGATGGGAATGAAATTGAGTTATTTGAGACTGTGTGACTGAAGTGTCATGCATAGAGAGGAAGAATAATGAAATATGAGGTCCCAGAGGTGGGCCAACTCGTTGTAAAAGCCCCCGATGCTGGGAAAGGTTGAAGGCAAAAGGAGAAGGGAGCAGCAGATGATAAAATGGTTAGATAGCATCACCAATTCAATGGATATGAATTTGAGCAAACTCCAGGAGATAGTGGGGGACCAAGGAGCCTGGCGTGCTGCAGTCCATGGGTCACAAAGAGTTGGACACAACTTAGCAACTGAACAACAATAGCACCAGAGATGGGCGGAATCCAGAAATGGGATCCTTGAAGACTGTGATAAAACTGTTAGGAATAATAAGTCATTGGAGATTTTAACCCAGAGGTGTGTCATGCTCTGGTTAAGACCACGCTGGCTATAGTGTGGAGAGTGGGTTGAGGAGAGAAAGAGGGAAAGCACAATGACTCTGGTTAGGAGGCAACGTGGAGTTGTCCAGGCAGTATTTACTAGAGGCTTGATTTCGAATAAAGTGTAGGAATTGGAGAAAAGGTTACTGTGCATATTGTGATCGAGCTGGATACATTTGTACCTCAGATACAAAATTTCTTACCAGACCCTCAGATTTTATTGGTAGTTGTGCATGAACTAAATGCACCCCCTGCAACCATTAGATTGTAAGTCTCTAAAGAATGGGGGCCAATCCTTACTCCTCTGTGAGTTTTTCAGAAAACTGTGTTGTAAGTGCTCAACAAGTATTTGTTGAAATGAATTTTATTCTTTTTTTGGATAGTTTCCCATATCTTAAAAGTACCTATAAGTTTCCTATTTAATTTATTGCAACAATTTCTTAGAAATGGATAAAATTGATTTTTTTATAGATTTATACTTGAAGCTTCCTATTAAAATATGAAAAGTGCTGTATTTTAGTTTATTCTTCCCCCTCTTGAAGCCCATAATAGAAAGAGGGGTGGAATGGATAGGATGGTTGAATGAATGATTAGGTGAGCTGGCATTGCACGTCTATAGAAAAAGGAATAATCATGTGGACTGGCACTGATGGTTGCTGCCTCCTACATTCTTATGCTGGAAAGGAGTTATTCATAATTTATAATCTGTTATATAAATTCTTTATAATCTGTTATATAAGTTCTAATCAGTTGGTACCCAGAGTTACATTTCTTACTGCCTAACAAATTTTTTAAAATTTTGAAAAATCATTTTGTACTTTTACCTGTTTCTCATTTATTGATATTATTTGCAATGTTTTATCTTAATGTAGACCACATTAATATCTTAATGTAGACTTAATTGCTAAAGCAGTTTTTGTTTTGGGGCACGAGAGTGTTTGACCCTTTGTGAGTCTTGTAATTCTGAGAAAAAAATCTGTAATTGAGGTTGAATATATATAATCTGTCTTGTTTTGAAGAAATCATTTTCTTACCTTTTACATTCAAATGCTAAAGAAGGAAGCCCCTTTAACTTGAAGATTGTACTATGTACTTAATTTTCTGCAGTATTTCTCAATTCACATAATTGGTAAAATTGTTTTTAAAGCTTGATATAAAGTATGTTTTTCTAGTTTAGGTTCTTGAAACACCTTATATCTCACTAAATTTATTATTTGCTTATGACTCTACTGATTTAATAACTTTATATTTTCTAGTTAATTTCATTTCCTGACATCATGCCTCATTCTGAAGAGTTTGAGGATAGTTTATCAAAGTAGTCACAAAGTGAACATTGAGGAGAAAAATCATGCCAGAGTTCCAATTTTCTAGAACACAGGTTTCATCAAGACAGGATAAATTCTTCCCAGTAAATCCTTTTTGCTTATCACAGAGCATGGTCCATAGTCCACATTCATTAAATACTTACAGAATGAATGTCTGAGGTTGGTGTACAAAACATATGCCAGCAGATTAATTCATTTAGTTGAGATCCACAGTGTTGACTCAGAGCTTTTAACAAATGAGCAAAGAATAGTACTGCTAATAACAGAATCCATGCTGTCTGTAATATTGAATGAAGCCATTTGATGAGGAGATATGCAGCTATTCCTAGGCAAAAATATGCAAATGGATATGTCCAAAGTCAGTGGATTGTGATGGAGATAACATTGAGTAATATATAAATTAATGTCCTTAAGATGAAATATGACTTGAAAAGTTTTTTTTGTTCTTTCCCAAAATCCAAGGGTAACCTTGAGTTTTAAGGCTTAATACTCTTAAGGAATAGATAGCCATTATTTTTAGCTAATTTTCCATGAAGCTTATTTCTCACATGTATGTTTTAATAAGCTTGAAAATAGAAGGTTATGTTCAGTGTCAAGAGTCTTGGAGAAAGAGAAGGTGCTGCTGTGAAAATGCAGTCAAATGCTGAGTCAGTTGGACTAACATTAAAGTTTATATCATCTCATCAAGGGTTGGTGGATTACCAGATACTGTGTCGAAATAGATGATGATGATTAAACCTCTGTGTGAAGGAGGGAAAAGCAAGTTCAGGTTATTGGGGCTGAGATTCTTCTCTCAGAAAACTTTGCAACCCACTCCAGTGTGTGGATGAACGTGGGATCTAAGACTCTCCCTTCTGTGTAATATCAGTACTCTCTTTTGTGCAAAATAATTTATAAGTAGCCAGTAATCAAATGTACATAGTCATTATAAAAAGAAAAGCTCAATAAGGCACAGCGTAAAAGACTCACACAGAAACATCTAAAGCAGAGACATTCTAAATACACCAGTCTCATCAGATGAGCTGAATTTCTACCAAGAGTTGCTAACCTGGTGTCCACAGAAGCATAAATGATGCATCCTGAATTGTATCAGATCTGTTGTTATTACTATAGTTGTTTATGTGTGTGTGTTTTCTGCAGATGGAGTCCTCAGATTTTTCAAATATTCAAAGAACTTTGTGTCCCAGGTAAACACTGCATAAAGTTCTAAATGAGCCACTTAAACTTTAATGGACATCTCTAAAACAGGATGACTTTAGAATTGGAATAGTAGGGTCACTCAATTTGTGGAAAAACCTCATCCTCTCTATGTAGAAAACTGTCTCTGAACCCTTCACATTGGTTAAGACAAAATTTTATTCAACAGGTACTACGTGCATAGCACTAACTTTTAGTAACTTGTACGTTTTAGGGATTTGGGCACTCTAGCTGAGAAGCAATTCAAAGATATTGAACAAATTGTTAAATAAGCTGTAAGAACTGATTTAGGAATGGACAGGAATTGAATGGCTCCAGGAATCCTGCATTGCAACATCTTGTCATAGCAAGTGCTGAAATGAGTGAACTAATCATTATTTTCATCCTTATGTTACAAATCAAAGTCTGAAGTGGGTGAGTCCAAAGGACAGAGCCTACATTACTGTTTTTCAAAGTGTATCCCCAAATTAGTAGCACCAGAACCATCTGGGAAATTAGAAATGTAACTCCTTGGCCCTTAATCTGGCAGTGGGCTCAGGAGGGATTACTTGAAAGACCAAGTCCTACAGGTGAATGGTACAAAATTAAGTTTGATATGGGCACAATAAAGGACAGAAACAGTATGGATCTAATAGAAGCAGAAGATATTAAAAAGAAGTGGCAAGAATACACAGAACTGTACAAAAAAGATCTTCATGACCCAGATAATCATGATGGTGTGATCACTCACCTAGAGCCAGACATTGTGGCATGTGACGTCAAGTGGGCCTTAGGAAGCATCACTACAAACAAAGCTAGTGGAAGTGATGGAATTCCAGTTGAGCTGTTTCAAATCCTGAAAGATGATGCTGTGAAAGGGCTGCACTCAATATGCCAGCAAGTTTGGAAAACTCAGCAGTGGGCACAGGACTGGAAAAGGTCAGTTTTCATTCCAATCCCAAAGAATGCTCAAACTACCACACAATTGCACTCATCTCATACACTAGCAAAGTAATGCTCAAAATTCTGTAAGCTAGGCTTCAACAGTACACAAACCAAGAACTTCCAGATGTTCAAGCTAGATTTAGAAAAAGCAGAAGAACCAGAGATGAAATTCCAAAATCTGTCAGATCATAGAAAAAGCGAGAGAATTCCAAAAAAACATCTACTTCTGCTTAATTGACTCTGCTAAAACCTTTTACTGTGTGGATCACAGGAAACTGTGGAAAAATCTTAAGGAGACAGGAATACCAGAAACCTCTGCCTCATGAGAAACCTGTATGCAGGTCAAGAAGTGACAGTTAGAACCGGACATGGAACATCAGACTGGTTCCAAATTGGGAATGAGTATGTCAAGGCTCTCTATTGTCACCCTGCTTATTTAACTTATGTGCAGAGTACATCATGCAAAATCACAGGCTGGATGATGTACATACTGGAATCAAGGTTGCCAGAAGATGTATCAGTAACCTCAGATATGCAGATGACACCATCGTTATGGCAGAAAACAGAGAGGAACTTTTCATCAACAAAGACCTCTTGATGAAAGTGAAAGAGGAGAGTGACAAACGAAGATCATGACATCCAGTCCCATCACTGCATGGAAAATAGATAGGGAAACAATGGAAACAGTGACAGACTTTATTTTCTTGGGCTCCAAAACTTCTGTAGATGGTGACTGCAGTCATGAAATTAAAAGACACTTGCTCCTTGGAAGAAAAGCTATGACAAACCTAGACAGCATATTAAAAAGAAGAGACATTACTTTGCAAACAAATGTCTCTATAGTCAAAGCTATGATTTTTCCAGTAGTCATGTATGGATGTGAGAGTTGGATCATAAAGAAAGCTGAGGGCCAAAGAATTGATGCTTTTGAATTATGGTGTTGGAGAAGACTCTTGACAGTCCCTTGGACTGGGGTTTCCTAAAGGAAATCAGTCCTGAATATTCATTGGAAAGACTGATGTTGAAGCTGAAGCTCCCATTTTTTTGCCACCTGGTGTAAAGAACTGACTCATTGGAAAAGATCCTGATGCTTGGAAAGATTGAAGGCAGGAAGGAAAGGAGAAAACAGATTATAAGATGGCTGTATGGCATCACTGACTCAATGGCCTTAGTTTGAGCAAGCTCCAGGAGACTGTGAAGGCAGGGAGCCTGGCATGCTGCAGTCCATGGGGTCAAAAAGAGTCAGACATGACTGAACAACTGAACAACAACAAAAGTTTGAGAAGGTGAAACTTTTCCTGGGTGACTCGGTGATAAGGAATCTACCATTGTAGGAAACACGTTCGATCCGTGGTTTGAGAAGATACCCTGGATTAGGAAATGGCAACCCACTCCATTATTCTTGCCTGGAAAATCCCATGGACAGGGAAGTCTGGCAGGCTGCAGTTCATAGGGTGGCAAAAAGTCTGACACGACTGAGCATGCACACAAAGTTTGAGAAACGCTGTAGCCCTGTGTTCCATATTTCCCCTTTGGCTAGGATAGGATGAGGACCTTAATTCATATTCCTACCAAGACCGCATACAATAGTGGAAGAGAATTCTCCAAAGAAAGATCAATGTTGGCTACTTAGGAAAGGGAAATAGATTCTGGGCAACCAAAAATGCCCAGTACCTTCCACATTCCTTGAGTCAATGACATTTCTCTTTTGCATACACGGTATCTTGCTTCTATAGTTATTGTTGAAAGTGGGCTCCATTCCAGGACTGCTCATCTCTAGAAAAAGAGCATTCATTTGGATAACACTTGTGTCTCTCCTCAACACCTCCCCAGAGAAACCATCTGACTCCTAAAATTGGGTGGAAGACCTTGAGATTGTAGCTAAGACATCTTCCTTCTTTCTCTGTTGGTCCGTCTGCCTGTAGAGAATAAATATATTCTGCTGTTCTCTTTACTGTACAGGAATGGAGATTGCCCTCACAGGGAGGATCTGTGCTCATGTACCTGTGCCAGGAAGTCTCACTTCTGTTCAGTTGCTCAGTCGTGTCCGACTCTTTGCGATCCCATGAATCGCAGCACACCAGGCCTTCCTGTCCATCACCAACTCCCAGAGTTCATTCAAACTCATGTCCATCGAGTCGGTGATGCCATCCAGACATCTCATCCTCTGTCGTCCCCTTCTCCTCCTGCCCCCAATCCCTCCCAGCATCAGAGTCTTTTCCAATGAGTCAACTCTTCACATGAGGTGGCCAAAGTATTGGAGTTTCAGCTTTAGCATCAGACCTTCCAAAGAATACCCAGGACTGAACTCCTTTAGAATGGACTGGTTGGATCTCCTTGCAGTCCAAGGGACTCTCAAGAGTCTTCTCCAACACCACAGTTCAGTATACTAACGCATATATATGGAATTTAGGAAGATGGTAACAATAACCCAGTGTACGAGACAGCAAAAGAGACACTGATGTATAGAACCTT
>NW_011495035.1:5345654-5345993 GCF_000754665.1 Bison bison bison | reverse complement strand
CAGAGGGATGGTATGGGGAGGGAGGAGGGAGGAGGGTTCAGGATGGGGAACACATGTATACCTGTGGTGGATTCATTTTGATATTTGGCAAAACTAATACAATTATGTAAAGTTTAAAAATAAAATAAAATTTAAAAAAATAAAAAATAAAAAAAATTAAATAAAAATGCTGGTAAGAAAAGCATGGGCTAGCATGATAAGCGTGAAAAAATAAAGCTGTTGTTTCTTAAAAAAAAAAAAAAAACACCACAGTTCAAAAGCATCAATTCTTCGGCGCTCAGCTTTCTTCACAGTCCAACTCTCACATCCATACATGACCACTGGAAAAACCATAGCCTT
>NW_011495035.1:5340839-5345182 GCF_000754665.1 Bison bison bison | reverse complement strand
TCACTTTCTGCCATAAGGGTGGTGTCACCTGCATATCTGAGGTTATTGATATTTCTCCCAGCAATCTTGATTCCAGCTTGTGCTTCATCCAGTCCACCGTTTCTCATGATATACTCTGCATATAAGTTAAATAAGCAGGGTGACAATATACAGCCTTGACATACTCCTTTTCCTATTTGGAACCAGTCTGTTGTTCCATGTCCAGTTCTAACTGTTGCTTCCTGATCTGCATATAGGTTTCCCAAGAGGCAGGTCAGGTGGTCTGGTATTTCCATCTCTTTCAGAATTTTCCACAGTTTATTGTGATCCACAGAGTCGAAGGCTTTGGCATAGTCAATAAAGCAGGAATAGATGTTTTTCTGGAACTCTTCCTTTTCCCATGATCCAGCGGATGTTGGCATCCAGCTGCTTCCTCTGCCTTTTCTAAAACCAGCTTGAACATCTGGAAGTTCATGGTTCACATATTGCTGAAGCCTGGTTTGGAGAATTTTGAGCATTACTTTACTAGTGTGTGAGATGAGTGCAATTGTGCGTAGTTTGAGCATTCTTTGGCATTGCCTTTCTTTGGGATTGGAATGAAAACTGACCTTTTCCAGTCCTGTGGCCACTGCTCAGTTTTCCAAATTTGCTGGCATATTGAGTGCAGCACTTTCACAGCATCATTGTTGAGGATTTGAAATAGCTCCACTGGAATTCCATCACCTCCACTAGCTTTGTTCGTAGTGATGCTTTCTAAGGCCCACTTGACTTCACATTCCAGGATGTCTGGCTCTAGGTCAGTGATCACACCATCATGATTATCTGGGTCGTGAAAATCTTTTTTGTACATTTCTCCTGTGTATTCTTGCCACCTCTTCTTAATATCTTCTGCTTCTGTTAGGTCCATACCATTTTTGTTAATTCTGGGGTGAGGTGTCAAGAAACCACAGCCACTCACTTAAGCAGTTTTGAACTACCTTTTCCTGTAATACAGCTGACATTGTGATTTGCATTGATTTGATTCATGACTCTCTGTTTCAGGCAGAGAGGAACAGTGTCAAGTATGAGGCCCCTTTGAATGTTATTAAATATTCTTTATGAGGTTTTCTTTAAATACATGAGCCATCAGAGAATTGTTGATTTGTCATGTTTGTTTGTTTTACTAACTCATTCATCTGAGTATTTGTAATTTTTGCAGATTTATTGTATGAGAATTTAAATGTTTCAAATGGGTTGTTGCTGAGGCTTCATGAATTACTTAAATAGTTTTATATATTCATTCGAACTGGAAATCTCTTTTTAGGGGCCTTTTGTTCTATAGATGTGAGTCTACTTTAGGAGTAAAACTGTTGTCTGTGTCATAACAATAAATTTAGCTCCAGATATATTTGTTATGATAGATACACATTTGGAAAAGTTTTATAAATGTAATGAAAATGTTCTTTTTTTGTTGGTTCTCTTCTTATGACTATGGGTAAGTATTAATGTGAGAAATGCATATTTATTTTGGCTACAGAGTAGGGCCACACTGTATTATTTCTTTAGGACTTCAGGTGCCTGTTCCATGTAACCTGTGTATCCAACAGAGTAACAGAGCTGCATATTATTAGCCTGGTACTTACTCAAAGAATGGATAATTAACTGCTGAGTCTTCTCTACTCTGTCTCTCTTTTCCTTGGAGACTTTCTCATCAATAAATCACTAAACTAACACTGTTGAATTCATAAGATGAAAGCTCCAAATGGTATAGCTAAAAGGATGAAAATGCTAATATTATTTTCCTAAATACTATTTGTAGGTTATCTTTGAACTCAGTGGAGAGACGTTATTTACCAAGCATACGGGAGTGAGATTGGTTGTAAATGAAAACATACGCTATATGCTCTTTGTCTTTGACATTTATTTTCTCATGTATTTTCATCAATTTATATTTGCTTTTCTTAAATGTCATTATTTATCCTGTAGTATATGCATCATGAGTACTTTTTTCTTATTGCTAATTGTAAGCATCTGTCTCTTACAATATGTACTCAGAAAGTGAAGTCCAAAATAGCCTTGTTATTTTCTATAGAGCGGTTTAATCATTACAGTCTCATGTGATCTCATCTCCACTGAGATGAGCTTCCTGAGAAAACATAGAGTTGCCGTGTGTTTGTTAAAATTCAAGTTGAATAAATTACTGTAATATTCAGAACCTAGGCGGGGGGAAAACAATGTTTTCCTGCCTTGCATACATAATGCTCCATACTTCTTCCATTCTGATACATAGTGTGTTTTTATGCTAAAATGTCGTCATATAGTACAGGTCAGTGTTGCATAGACAGCAGTCTACTTTCTGAGCAAACAGAGTTTCTTAACAGCCATAAATTTAATGCTATCACTGAATTACAGAATGGACCCATTAGAGCAGTGTAGAGCCATTAAGTTTCCTTATTCCAAACTAACCATCGACTGCATGAAGTTAAGTGAAATACTTAACCTCTTTTACTACAAAAGGAAAAACCAGTAAAAGGTTTCATATAAAGGTATATTATAAAACTGATCGAGGAGATAAAATTCCACAGTGATTAAAATTACACATTTCTCAAATCAGCCCAGATTTCAGTCTCATAAATCTTCATTAAACTTTTAGTGCCAAGACTAGAGTCACTCATGGTTATCTACCTTTTCAGCTCTACCCATTTGCAGAAAATCGTGTTCCCAGAAAGCGCAGAAAGCAATTTCATTTATAGTGAAGTGGTATAAAATTTTCACTTCGAATCTCTGTAGGGAAGCACGGGTTATTGAAGGTTTTCTGTTGAGAAACAATTACTTTATCCATTTACTGAATATTGTTTATTTTTATGTTGTGTGAAATGCCCTGTGGGCCTCTTAGAATTGACTGGAAGAACCAATTGACGAAGAAAATATCCAATTAGCTCAAAATTTTACAATGTACAGAGTTTGCATTCTTTGAGCGTCAATATGTTTGTTTTGGAGTTTTTGTGCGATTCCCGAGGTACCAGCCTTGCCTTTTAAACTGTTACTTATCTTAACGTAGCCATGAGTCTAGGCCTGCTTGTTTAGAGTTATTAAACCTCATGCACTAAAGGATTTCTAGTTCTTCCAACAGTAAATAGTTCTTTATTTGTGGTCAAAGGTTGACAGTTACACTAGTTTATAGCTTGAGAAGATATCTGAAATTGCCTATCTCTGCTCTATAGTACCCAAATGGAGAAGCTCTATGCTTAAGTTGAATATTTGTTCAGGCAACAGTAGACATCTTTACTTTGTTTTATCACTTACAAATCTCAGAAGTTGATTGCCCACCTCCTGGAGATTCCAGTTCTATTTCCACCCTCCAACTCAGAACAGATAAGGTTGCCTCAGCCTTTCAATGTCTTCAAGACCTTCTGATACCATATTTCTGACATCAACTTGTTTTTTTTTGCTTGCCTGTTTGTTTTGTTTTGTTTTAAATATGAAAATGTCCAGCAAACCTCCACTTTCTTTTTAAAGCAGTGGGAGGGAAAATTTAATGAGTGAAGCTGTGGATCAAGGACTGTCTTCTTTGGGGATCTTGGTCAAAAGTTTAACAAGTACATTAGTAACCAGAATCAGTCAGGAACATTGCCCGGGTTTATTCATTTATTCTCATTCCTTCTTCCTCTGAGACATTTCTCTATCAGTGTTCTCTCTTTCCCCACCCCCCGACCCATTTCTCTTCCCCTTATTTTCAGTCCTTCCCCCTTGATTAGCATCTTGCTTAATAGTACAAATGCATTTTCAGTCCTCTTAACTTAGGAGTTGTTGAATTCTCTTCACCCAGCCCTCTACTGCTTCATCTTTCCTTTTCCACATATATATGTATGTACATATGTATAGTTGTGTATATATACCCACGCACATTTAAGACAGCGTCAGAAGATGAGATGGTTGAATGGTATAAGCAATGCAAAGAACATACTCCACGAGATAGTGAGGGACAGGGAGGCCTGGCATGCTGCAGTCCATGGGGTCGCAAAGAGTAGGAGATGACTGGGCAACAGAGCAACAACAACATAACATATATATTTATATAGAGAAAAAACATGCATATGTGCATATATACATAAATATATGTGTGTATAAAAGTACACACTTTCTGAACTTCAGTTCAGTCGATCAGTCGTGTCCGACTCTTTGCGGACCATGAATCGCAGCACGCCAGGCCTCCCTGTCCATCACCAACTCCAAGAGTTCACCCAAACTCATGTCCATCAAGTCGGTGATGCCATGCAGACATCTCATCCTCCATCGTCCCCTTCTCCTCCTGCCCCCAATCCCTCCCAGCATCAGAGTCTTTTCCAATGAGTCAACTCTTCGCATGAGGTGGCCAAAGGACT
>NW_011495035.1:5312002-5340577 GCF_000754665.1 Bison bison bison | reverse complement strand
GTTGAGAAGCATCAATTCTTTGGCGCTCAGCCTTCTTCACAGTCCAACTCTCACATCCATACATGACCACAGGAAAAACCATACCCTTGACTAGATGGACCTTTGTTGGCAAAGTAATGTCTCTGCTTTTGAATATGCTATCTAGGTTGATCATAACTTTCCTTCCAAGGAGTAAGCGTCTTTTAATTTCATGGCTGCAATCATCATCTGCAGTGATTTTGGAGCCCCAAAAAATAAAGTCTGACACTGTTTCCACTGTTTCCCCTCTATTTCTCATGAAGTGTTGGGACCAGATGCCATGATCTTCGTTTTCTGAATGTTGAGCTTTAAGCCAACTTTTTCACTCTCCTCTTTCACTTTCATCAAGAGGCTTTTTAGTTCCTCTTCACTTTCTGCCATAAGGGTGGTGTCATCTGCATATCTGAGGTTATTGATATTTCTCCTGGCTGTCTTGATTCCAGCTTATGCTTCCTCCAGCCCAGCGTTTCTCATGATGTACTCTGCATACAAGTTAAATAAGCAGGGTGACAATATACAGCCTTGACAAACTCCTTTTCCTATTTGGAACCAGTCTGTTGTTCCATGTCCAGTTCTAACTGTTGCTTCCTGGCATGCATACAGGTTTCTCAAGAGGCATGTCAGGTGGTCTGGTATTCCCATCTCAGAATTTTCAACAGTTTATTGTGATCCACACAGTCAAAGGCTTTGGCATAGTCAATAAAGCAGAAATAGATGCTTTTCTGGAACTCTCTTCCTTTTTCCATTTTCCAGCAGATGTTGGCAATTTGATCTCTGAACTTACTTCCTTGTAATTTGTAAACTTCTCAGTGCCTTGAATCCTGCCTTCACTAATCCTCTCCTCTACACTGACTCTCTAAAAGAACATAATCATTTATTCATTCAGCAAGCTTTATATTTGAGCATCTCTCTATACCAGAAATAATTCAAGGCTCTAGGAATTTAGTGATGAAAAATCCTGATACTATCCACTCTGTGCTTCAAAAGACCTTAGCATCTCTAAACTCACAAGAGGAGGAAAATATTAGCCAGATAAGTACACAGGTATATAATTGGCCAGTTGCCCATTGCTATGACAAAGGCACAGATGATGTATAATCAGTAGAGAAAGATGTAATCCAACTGGTTTAGGGAAATGACCAAAATCTGATGATTGAGTACACATTTATCAAACATAGGGAACAGGTTTTATAAAGGCCCCAAGACAGGAAGCACAAAAGCAGTTAAAAGAAGGCTTGGGTGATGAGAAAAGCAAAGCATAGAATTCCTGAGGCCTTTTGTAGTTAGAGGGGCAGGGTCCTGATGGGACACATGGCTAATTTAGGGCTTAGGATGTCATCTTTTTCCTGCAGGTAATAAGATGCCAGGAAGGAGGTCTAAGCCAGAATTGGGCAGAAGGGAGTAAGGCAGGATTAGTGGTCAGATTTCTATTTCTCTAAGCTTACTCCCCATGTTTTTCCAAAGAATCTTTGTATCTTAAGCTTTCATTCATGTGTACCTCCCTGCAGGCTTTTCTCTTTCAGTTATTATTGCACACTATTTAAGAAAATATCTGTTCTATGATAAGGTATAAAGAGATTTTTTTTTTTTTTATCATCCCTTTGCAAAAAGTGATCAGATTACATTTCACACCCAGCAAAGAGGGCAGGGCCTCTGGAAGGAAATCAGACATAGTGCCTTTTTTACAGGATCTTAGAATTTTTAACCCTTCACTGTAGTTCTTCAAATTGAGATAAAATAGTGCTGTGTGTTCTGTGGTTAGCTGCCCAAGCCATTGCTTTTAAACCTTTGTATTTGGAATATACCTGGACATGTCAAAAAAAAAAAAAAAAAAATCATATGAGCAACTAACAGTCATGGGTATCTGTACCCAGAATCACGAACAGGTCCCTGTGTGCGAGCTCTGATTCCACTGCAACCTTCCCACCAAGAAAATATAACCAAGATGCAGGTGAAGGTGAATCATAAGCTATGAAAAATACATACAAATTATATATATACACACACATATATACATACACACACACATATATGTACATATACAGCATGAAATCTGTGTCTTGTGTATTGTGATACATAAACTTGTCCTAATAGTCACATTTTTTGACACACACCTAAATATCTTCCCACAAATAGGATAGTATTTAGAGATTGAATTGAGATCCTCCAACTCTAGTCTAAGGTCCTCAGCATCTTTCCTGTCTACTGTACTATGTCACCCAGAAGTTGGAGCATTGTTTCTCCCAGGATTTACACTTATCATGCATTGCTGATGCTGGAGTTGCAGATCTTTTAAGAAATTTACCACTCATTTGGATACGACACTCAGGTAACAGAGATGTGAACCATAAACAATAAAAAGTATTCAAAGCATTAAATGTATAATATAGATAGTAAAGATTTTAGGGATTCAAAGAAAAGGAAAATAATTCTGGGTAGACAAGATGGGCAGTAAAGATTCATGAATCGGACTAATGACAGGTCAGCTCTTTCTCATTCTTCTTTCTCAGTTCAAATGGCACCTTTTCTAAGAGGCTTTTCGGAAGCGCTCTCTCATGGAAATATTCCCTGTGGCCATTGCCTTTATTGTATCACCCCATCTGAATCTTTTTGATTACTTCTCAAAAATCTGAACTTACCACATTTACCTGTTTAATCATTTACTGCATGTGCCACTCACTAGACTGTTATTTCCACGAGGTAGGAATTTTCTCTCTTGCGCACTCTGTGATCCCAGAGACTCTGATAGTGTCTAGCACATGTAAGGTACTCAGTTCTGTGTCCTTAGTTAATTAGTTAGATGCAAAAGCCTTAAGTACTTTAAGCGTACCCTCAGAAATTCAAATGTGATTTTCATTTACGTTGTCCCAATTCTCTGCAGTATTTCGTGAGTGACCATATGCATGTTCTTTTGCAAAATTTGGATTTATACTGGGTTAGATATGACTTTCCCAAGTTCATCACTAAAGGCCAGGGAGTTTCTTATTTCTCATAAGCTATTTCACACTTAAGGAAAATGGTGTCCTGTCTTTTTGTTTTCTCCAAATTGAGAAGGCAAAACCTTGAGTAATCTCCTTCACCGTATAGTTTTAGAAAATATACCACACTTATATGATAAAGGCATCCTTGAAATCAGGTAAAATATTTGGTATTGCTGTTAGGTAAATTTGTGTAAAAATATCGAGAAATACTCAAATTGGTAGAATGTCTCTTTTTAGTCATCTGTGTGCATGTGTATGTTAATTTTGTTTTAATTTTGTTTTAATTTTATTTTATTATTTAACTTTACAACATTGTATTGGTTTTGCCATATATCAACATGAATCCGCCACAGGTATACACGTGTTGCCCATCCTGAACCCTCCTCCCTCCTCCCTAAAGAGACACATGTACCCCAATGTTCATCGCAGCACTGTTTATAATAGCCAGGACATGGAAGCAACCTAGATGTCCATCAGCAGATGAATGGATAAGAAAGCTGTGGTACATATACACAATGGAGTATTACTCAGCCATTAAAAAGAATACATTTGAATCAGTTCTAATGAGGTGGATGAAACTGGAGCCTATTATACAGAGTGAAGTAAGCCAGAAAGAAAAACACCAATACAGTATACTAATGCATATATATGGAATTTAAAAAGATGGTAACTATAACCCTGTATATGAGACAGCAAAAGAGACACTGATGTATAGAACAGTCTTTTGTTTTAATTTTTTTTAATACCCAAGAAAGCTAAGGGGCTGCTTTATCTTGCTTTAAATATAGTAGCTAAAGGTGATACTTCTGTTAAAAAACTCTGTTTACTTTGGGGAAAAAAGTGACTTCTAGACATTTATTTGTTTCATTTGTATTTCCTTTAGAACTTCTTTCCTAAATGATGGAGGACTCAAAATTGTCAATGTAACTAAAGCTGATGCTGGAATTTATACCTGCATAGCTGAAAACCAGTTTGGGAAAGCAAATGGCACAACACACTTGGTTGTTACAGGTAGGTGCCTTTCTTAAAGACTTCTTTACATAGGGATATGCTGTGTGCCTTCTTACTACGATCAAAGGGAAAAAATGTTTCTCATGATATGCAGTGCACTATAAAGGTCGGCCTTGTGTTTGGCTCAGATGGGAGAGAATCTACCTGCAATGCGGGAGACCCGGGTTCGATCCATGGGTCAGGGAGATCCCTTGGAGAAAGAAATGGCTACCCACTCCAATATTCTTGCATGGAGAATTCCATGGACAGAGGAGCCTGGTGAGCTACAGTCCATGGGTTTGTAAAGAGTTGGAGATGACTAAGTGACTAACAGTTCCACACTTTCACTATCTTTAACAAGTGACAGTCAGAGAACAGTTCTTAATATTTCCTTAGACATCACAGTGTGTACCGGGAATCCACGAGTTACCAGCTGGAGTAATGGTCAATAGAACTGCAAGTCGCTTGTGCTGCTCCTATACTTTTATGTTATGCTATTCTATTATGTCAAATCTTTTGTACACTTTTTCCCTTTTCAATATCTTTAATATTTTCTGCAGATGTTTAAATCTCTGAAATAATCCTTGCTATCAGTCAGAGTTACTTAGAGTTGTGATTGTATTTTTGTTCATTTATTCACCGAAGAAAAACATTGAGTACCTACCATGCTTGGGTTATCCTTCCCAGCTGGTGCAGTGGTAAAGAATCTGCCTGCCAATGCAGGAGACTCAAGAGATACAGTTTTAATCCCTGTGTTGGGAAAGATCCCCTGGAAAAGGCAATGGCAACCCACTACAATATTCTTACCTAGAGAATTCCATGGACAGAGGACCCTGGCAGGCTACAGTCCATGGGGTTGCAAAGAGTCAGACACAACTGAGCAGCTAACACAGCACAACAACACGCTTGGGTTATTCAGTAAACAAACTGACAAAGATGCTGCCCACATGCACTGTACCTTCTTCCAGAGGTACAAAGAAAATAGGCAGTATATAAGTATACTGCAAGGAATATAAAGCAAGGAAATCCACTGAAAACAAAATTCACACAAGCAGAAAATACCAGAGGAGTGTCTGAGAAACATAAGCTGGAGCATGAAACCAGGGGATCGGAGAAGGAGAGATGTGAACCAAGATTTCATGGAGAAGAAGGAATTCAGTTGGTTTCTTAGGGACAATCCTGTAGAGGTTCTGTAACCCTTGTTAGCACTTAGTTGGACTAAGGTTTTAGTTGGAGTGAAAAGTAGAGACCGGTGCAGAGTTTTGAGCAGAGAAATGAAATGATGGAAAGTGTATATTTAAAGGTTTACTCTTCACTGCTCAGTAGAGAACAGACTATGGAGAGTCAAGGGCCGAAATGGGAGGAGTCCCAGGAGACACTGCAGTAATCCAGGCGGGAGTGATAATGACCACAGTGAGATGGCGGCAGCAGCTGATGGACGGAAGGCATTCAAATCTAAATATATTCTGAGTGTGGAGTCACTGGCATGGCTGGCAGACTGGATATGAGTGCTCAGAGAAGCATTCCTGCAGGGTATGTGGTGAACAGCAGGAAGAATACCAGCCAAAACAACCGAGATGAGAAAGGCTGAGGTCCTACCGGGTGGGGTAGGAGGAGCATCAGGAGATTGCTGTTGTAGAAAACATAGTAAATGACTCTTTTGAAGACTTTTGCTGTGACGTGGAACAAGAAACGGGAGTAGCAATGGAAAAGTGGAGTCAGAGAACTTTGAATTCATAAAAGTTGGAAGGACTGTGATGACAGAAATGCGCATGTGGATATTTGCATTTGGGAAGAAACAAATTAATTAGCATTTTAACTAAGTATCCTACCTATTCTAAACATCATTTTTTTTTTTTTTTGTAGTATCTCAAAAGTTTTGAGTCTATTTAAATCTTGGTAGTAGTATATTTTCCAATCATTGAAAATGCAGTGATTTCTATTTCTACTCTTATATTTCATGAAGCAATAAAACTAAAATGAAATTGATTTTGTAATAGTATTATAACTCTTTTTACAGGTGACTTTAATTTTTAAACTTCTATAGCCTATAGGTTTAGATATCCTAATTCTTTTAACAAGAATTTGTGTGTGCAGTGAAATATATTATGGATCTTCATCAAAATGTCTGTTTTAATCCTGAAGACTTTTCATTATATAGAGGTATATTTACACACACACACATATACACATATATATACCTACACAAACATGCATACTATAAGTGAGATTAACAATCTGCCTGTGAAAATTGCTTTTATTGAAATAAAAATGCTGAAGCTTTGCTGAACACTTTATTGTTTCCCCAATAGAACCAACGAGGATAACCTTGGCACCGTCCAACATGGATGTCTCCGTGGGTGAGAGCGTCATTTTGCCCTGCCAGGTGCAACACGACCCCCTGTTAGCTACCATGTTTACCTGGTATTTCAATGGGGCCCTCGCAGATTTTAGGAAAGATGGATCTCACTTTGAGAAAGTTGGTGGGGTAAGTCGTGACAGTTTCCTCCTGCTTTACACGTCTCTGATGTTTTGTTCCCGTAGAAACATCAGGGATATACGTGTTGCGCCAGTAATGTTTGTTCTTTGAGACAACTAGGGTTTCAATTCTGTAGTGATCTGTGATCTAACTGTATCATTGTAATTACCAGAAAGTGATCACATTTACTTCAATCTGTAAATTATAATTTTATTTAAAATTAATGTTTGTTGTGTTTATGTTAAATATTACTTTAACATGAACATAAATTTGTGTTTGTGTAAACAGTACTTTGTGATACTTTTGTCATGAGTATTCCCTTCCAGAAGGGAAGGTGTTCTTATGCAAGTGTTTATTTTCAACATAAAATGTTATGAAATTGAATGAAGTTCACATTTATGAAGTGCTTCCAATGTATCAGGCCAGGTTCTTCATCCCAGTTAATTCTTGCAGTGGTGCTGGATGTTAGTGGTAAGAATTGTCATTTTGCAGGTGTTTAAACCAAGGATTTGTAAACTTATTAATCTGTCCAACGTCACTGAGCTGGTTAGTGGTGGAACTTAGATCCAAGTTTAAATATGTGAGTCCCCAAATTACACATATATTTTCTTCTGGTCCATTTTTTTACCTCATGTGTGATGGTTCTACTTGAGGAAGAATTATAAATTTCAAGGGAAAATAGACACATTGAGGAGAACTGCTGAGAAGGGACTCAGTGTTGTGAACCACTCAGAGTTAAGCAGCAGACCTCATACCTGGCCACATGTCTGTGAATCCAGAATCACAAGGCCAGCCTTCCTTGCCAGCCAGTTTGCATCAACACAAGATTATCTTCACTCATTTTGGCTAAGATGTCAGTGGTGCATCATTATGAAGTCTGGGTTTTCTCCTTATGGACAAAACAATATGATGGTTAATTCATCTATATTCATTTGAAAGTATTTATTAAAAGTACGTATGTATATACATGGGCCTAGTAATATGTCAGGATTGTGTGCAACTTCAAAGGATGGTGTTAAAACTTGAATGTGTGTGTGTATGCTCAGTCATTTCCGACTCTTTGCAACCCCATGGACTGTAGTCTGCCAGGCTCCTCTGTCCGTGGAATTTTCCTGGCAAAAATCCTGGAGAGGATTGCCATTTTCTTCTCCAGGGGATCTTCCCAACCCAAAGTCGAACCTGTGTCTCTTGTGTCTCCTTTACTGACCGGGAGATTCCTTACAATTGAGCCACCTGAATGGTGTTCCCTTAAAAGATCTGTTCTAATCCTAATGCCTAGCTGTGAAATAGAATTATTAGTCTTTGTCCCTGGTTCCTAGCAAAGAGCTTCTAAAATCTTTAGAGTTTCCAGGGTGATGAAGCCTCTTTTGCCCTAATGAAGTGAATCTGTGGGCTCCTGGATAGCTTCAGGATGGTCATGAGAAAGACCAAGCCATGATTAGAAGCCTGGAATTTCAGCACTCCCTACCCCATCCCCATCCTTCAAGAAGGAGGGAAGGGTTGGGGATTGAATTTATGATTGACCAGGCCTATGTGATGATGCTCCCAGAAGCATCCCAAAAGTAAAATACTTTTCACCACAGAGAGCTTCTGAGTTGGTGAACATAGCTACATGCTTCGTGGGTGACACACCCCACATCCACTGGGACAGAAATTCTCGCACTTGAAACCCCTCAGGATCTCACCCTATATCTCTTCCTCTGGATGTTTAGGTGCATTCTTAATGATCCTTTATGGCATTCATGTTTAAAGCATCATAAAATAAATAAGTACTACCCTGAGCTCTGTGAGTCATTCTAGCACATTATTGAGCCCAAGGAGCATGTCATGGGAGCGTCAGTTTATAAGTGATTGGTGAGGAGTACAAATGGCAATCTGAGACTCAATCTGATGCTATCTCCAGGCAGTTAATACCAGAATTGAATTATAGGACTGCCTGTCATTGAATTACCAGACCTAATGTTGGAAATTTGCCTGATATGGAAGACACACACGTTTGGTGTTCTAAGTGTGTGTAGAGTGGTTGACCATAAAGGTGACACAGAAAGAGTTTGTCCTTTACACTAGTACCTCAGAATGTGACCTTATTTGGAAAGGGTTGTTGCAGAAATAGTTAGTGAAGTTATGGTGATGTCATACTAGAATAGGATGGACCCTAATCCAGTATGACTGTTGTCCTTATAAGACAGGGGAAATTTGTACACAGACAAACACACAAAGAGAAGATCACCTTGTAAAGTCATAGACACAAGGAAAATGGCCCTGTGAAGATGGAGGCAGGCACTGTGAAGTTATGCTTCCACAAGTCCTAGAGTGCCTGGAGTTGCCAGAACCTGGAAGAGGCAGGGAAGGGTCTTATCCTAGAAATTTTGGAGAGAGATCTTGATTTCAGATTTCTGGCTCCAAAACTCTAAGAGGACAAAGTTCTGTTGTTTGAAGCCCCCCAGCTTATGTTACTGTGTTATAGCAGCCCTACTGACCCTCTACAAATGGTCTTCAAGAAATTGAAGATGTTTAGATATCTAGCCACAGTTAAGTACAGTTTCAATGCTGTTTCTATTTTCTGTCATCTGGCTTTTGTTTTCAAAGTTCTAGTTAACTTTCCAAATTATTCTGACCAATTCAAGGCTTTTAAGAACTTCATCAGTTGCTACAAAGCATTACCATTTCTTTCACTATTGCTTTAAATGCTTTTTTAAAAATCACCAATCTCTTCTATCACAACAGGAAAAGGCATATGCCAGTATCCTCTGCCAGCTCTTTACTCCATGCTTAGGGTTTATCATTTGCATTTTCTTGGAGAGGAGGCAATGGGGAGGGAAAAAAAAAAAAAGGCAAGAATGTTACCTTCACAATAACTGCTTATCCAATCAGAAAAATGCTTCTCCTGTAACCCAGCTCTTACTCTAATTCATAAAGAATTTGATTTAAAACTTTTGCTTTTCTGCATATTGTAGATAACAGTATTTGTGATTTATCCTCTGGATTTTTTTTTTTTTTTATCCTCTGGATTTTAAACTGTTGATAATATTTTATCCAATACAATGTCCTCCATCTGAGCTAATGCTAAAGAAATATATGTTGATATACTAAAAATTCAAAGTATTTTGATTTTATATGCATCAAACATCCTCAAAGAAACATTTGCTAAGACTGAAGTAGACAGCTGCTTTCTTAAGAGGATCTTAGAATTGAGAATATTCAAGATAATAATGTTACTTAACTGCTGCTGTGCTGCTGATAGGTTCTACATAAAAAGTATTAAGTCAGCCATCTCTCTACAAGAGTCGAGTATCTGAACCATGCAATTTCATGAATTAACCCTATCACTTGCCAATTCTGTTCTTTTTCTAACATCCTTGATCACAGCCTATGAATTTTTTATTGACTTGTCACATTAGTTAACTTAATATTCTCCCATCAATGTAAAATGGTAAGCCCTACAAGATGACATTACCCTCAAGTACAGGCTATTAAATAAATTGGTTTTCTGTTGCATGAGAAGGGAGTCACATAACAACACTTTATCCTCTGATTGTGTGTTCATTGCAGCATCCACGTTAATATCTAGAAAGTCTGCTTTTCTTTTATCGCATTGTGTTCATAGATAGATTCCCTGTTTTCAAAAGCAATGGAATGTGAGGGAGGAGTTGCCAAGTGGGAAAGTTGTCTAGAAAGCTGGATAGTCTAAGAACCATTTTTTTTTTAAGAAAAAGAGAGAAAGAATTTAAAAAATGGAAAATCAAGCATACAGCTTTAAACTATTTCAGCCACTTGTCCTTGAGACTACTCTGAGTACTCAGTATTCATTTGTTATAAAAAGCACACACTTTTCGAGAAAAACCCAGAAGCTCAAAACAACCTCTAACAATTTAGATTAAATCTGTTGTATAGACTTGTACATCATGCCAAAGGAGTGTGATGACTGTTGGGGGAGAGGAAATTGTCATGTCCAATACAGGTCACCAAGTGAGGGTCATTGGCTTCATGAAGAAAAGAATTCAAGAGCAAGCCAGAGTAAAGTGAAAGCAAATTTATTTAGAGAGACAAGATATTCCATAGGCAGAACGGGGACCTCCTCAGAAAGTGAGAGGGGCCCCAGGGCATGGGATTGTTGGTTTTTATGGACTGAGTAATTGCATGCTGTAAGGATTCGGAAGAGTATTCTAACTATTCCAGGGAAGGATGCAGATCCCCAGGAACTGGGCTACTGCCCACTTTTTGATCTTTTATGGTCCACCTCGGAATTCTCATGGTGCACAAGAGACTGGTTTTGAGTATTGTAATGAAGATACAATGAGCTAAAAGTCAGTGACCAGACTGTTCTCCGTTCCACCTTGCATTCAGCCAGTTTCATCCAGTTTTTATCACATCCTAAAGGCTGCACCCCTGCTTCATTAATCTTATTGTTGTGCCCCGCCTACTTACCTCCTGTCTCAACTGCAGTTCAGGTTTCTGCTCTGTCAGAATGTATAACATTCAGAAAAGCTTGTTAAGCTAATTGTGTAAAGCAAATTGACACATCACCAAGGAGAAATATAGGTCAAATACAGGCTTTGTTCCACACGACAAATCAAAGTTGTATAACTAAGTCAACAGTAAAAGACTTCCACTTAAGTCCACTGTTGGCCAAGCAAATCTTGTTTGCAGGCGCCGTGTGGTATAAATAGAGAAGCAGGGAGTTTGTGTTCAGGTACAGGTGAGGTCTAGATCCTCTTGCTCACTAGATGATACCCTTGCCTGGGGTCCTTTATGTTCCCCATTTTCTGGTTGCTTTTCCCAAAACTTTTTAGTATTTGCCATGTTCCCTCCCGCCACAAGATTTTGCACACATTGATCCCTCTTCCAAGAATACTGTTCTCTCTCCTTTTGCCTGTTTAGATATCTTCATATGTAGTTGTGTATATGTAGGTAAGAATGTATGTGGGTTTGTGTATACACTTAAATTTCATATATGCACAGTAATAGGATGAGACACAGTCCCAACAGTATGTTTACAGTAGCATTCTATCATACCCATGTTTAATCAACAGAACTCTATGCCATTCACTCCCCCTCCAAAAAAAAATAAATAAATAAAAGAAAAAGAGAAAAGGAGAAAGAAAAAAAAGGAATTGCATCATTCACCCAGTACCCAGTATAGCATCTTTCTTTCTCTGCTTTTAAATATATCTAAGCTTCTACTGTGGAGAAGGCAATGGCACCCCACTCCAGTACTCTTGCCTGGAAAATCCCATGGACGGAGGAGCCTGGTAGGCTGCAGTCCATGGGGTCGCTAAGAGTGGGACACGACTGAGCGACTTCACTTTCACTTTTCACTTTCCTGAATTGAAGAGGGAAATGGAAACCCACTCCAGTGTTCTTGCCTGGAGAATCCCAGGGACGGGGGAGCCTGGTGAACTGCTGTCTATGGGGTCGCACAGAGTCGGACAGGACTGAAGCGACTTAGCAGCAGTAGCAGCAGCAAGCTTCTACTGACAAGAAAAAGGGGATAATAGCCCCAAGCACAGGAGAAATGAAAGAACATTATTGGCTGGTACCTAAGGATTTAAAGGGCCTGACAACTTAAGTATGCTTTTAAGAACGTTCAAAAATAATTTGGCTTGCTGTCATAAGTTAACTTTTGGACTTAGATATATTACGTAATGGAGACTGACTATAGCTTGAAACTTTCAAACCTAAACATCTCATGAGTCCCCTGTATATTTGATAAACCTGATGTGGGGCAGATAGTTTAGAAATGAGGAATGTATAGAGCCAAGCTGTAGAGCTTTATACACGGTTTGTGGAATTGAATCTGTGATGGATTAGAATGTGTGTGGATAAAAGTCACTGGAAGCAATAAGAGGTTTAGCAGTGACAACCAATCTGCCACTCATTGAACTGACTGCCTTCAGTGTGATTTATCTCCCACGGGCCACAGTCACAGTCGAGTGACAGCCACTCCTTGTGAGCCTGAGTCTTGATGTATTTCCCAGCCCTCGATGGCAGGAAAGAGTATCTTTGAAAGAAATCCTTTGTGTGTAACAACACAATATGGTCACTTTGACTTGATTAATTTCATAGAATTATTTGGGTATGATGACTAAGGGTTTGAAAATACCAGTTATTTTATGATACGAAATTCTGTAAGAGGTTTTATGTGCATTTGAAACACAGAACCGAGGCAAAGCACTCATTCCAAACAGTACCAGTGGTAATACACTGTGTTTTTAAACATCTTCCACTTAGAGTGTCATATAAATGTTATACCTTGTCCAAATTCAAAATATTAACTGACTTGGAAAGATCATTAGGAGACTGTATTCAGCAATGAGCCCATAAAAGTTGGTGATTCCACCAGAAGAATTATTTTTATTCATCTTGAGCATAGTACAATAGCCCCTCACAATTCCTCCCACAAAACTATTTGGGGATGAAAAAATAAGAATTCTCCAATGCCTGTTGGAAAAAGGGATTGCACAAAATAGCTGAAGTTGAGCTTGTTTTACTAGCTCATCATTTGCCCACCCAGGCATATAGACTCAGTTCCTTATTAAGGTGTGATTAGTATCCCAGGAATGTGTTTATTATATACAGTGTTTATTAAGCTCCACCCCAGTAGAAACCCTGCAAGATTTAAATTTATAAGAAGATGAGCAGAAGTCAGACCAAGTAACTTATAACTTGAGCTAAAATCCATAAAAACAGCCAGAGTTAAAACAAAACCAACACTATGAGTGAAAAGATGTGCAAATACTTATCAGTCATATTTAACAGAAGAAAAAAAAAAGGCTAACAAGTGTTAATTTCAAAAACAACAATAACCCTGTGTACGAGACAGCAAAAGAGACACTGAAGTATAGAACAGTCTTATGGACTCTGTTGCAGAGGGAGAGGGTGGGAAGATTTGTGAGAATGGCATTGAAACATGTATAATATCATGTATGAAACGAGTCGCCAGTCCAGGTTCGATGCACGATACTGGATGCTTGGGGCTGGTGCACTGGGACGACCCAGAAGGAGGGTATGGGGAGGGAGGAGGGAGGAGGGTTCAGGATGGGGAACACATGTATACCTGTGGCGGATTCATTTTGATATTTGGCAAAACTAATACAATTTGTAAAGTTTAAAAATAAAATAAAATAAAAAACAAAAACAAAAAAATAAAATAAAAAAAAACAATAGTAATTCAAGGCAAACCTTTAATGTAAAAAAGGAAATTTATTTTGTAAAAAGTTTGCTCTGCCATAAAGATAGTAATCATGAATCATAATAGTCTAATTAATATGCCATTAAAATGTATCAAGTCAGGAACAAAGAGAAAAGTGAGAAACAAAATTATCATGTAGTCTGAGAATTCCTCTTTTAATCATCAACAGATAGTTTGCCAAAAATTAGAAAAAAACTATTTCATAATGGAAGTAACATACATATAAAACATTGATCCTAAAATTAAAAAATATACCTTCTTTTTCATCCTTTTCACACCTTTGTGAATTTTAGAAAATAAAAATAACAAAACAATTATATAGAAAGGAGATAGATAGAGGAAGAAATGGAAGGATGGAGGAATGGCCAAGAGCAATGGTTGAGCTCTGAAAGATACTAATGAAGAATACAGCTGTTAAAACAGCTAAAATTAGAAATGAGAAAGAGAATGTGATAGGTAAGAAAGAATTAATAAACAGCATTCCATGTTCAAGTCATATGTATGAAAACTCAATTAAATATAAACTTTTGGGAAGAATATAAATGATCAATATTCATAAGAATTCCTTTGTAAATCCATAATCATAAAAAAAACTGTGTAACCCCCTGCCCCCACAAAAAAAGGATTCTAAAACTAGAGTTTTACTGGTAATTTTTTTCAATTCTTTGGCAGTAGATAAATTGTTATATAAGCTATTTGAAAATATAAAAAGTTTTAAATCTTTCTAATTTATTTTGTTAGGCTAGTATATTCCTGAGGACAAAACCTGGCAAGATTACAAAAAATTAGTAAATTTGAATCAATTTCATGATTATAGTGTGAAAACCTAAATAAGATTTTAGCAAAAAAATTTGAAAAGTTTAGTTGCTCAGTCATGTCCGACTCTCTGCAACCCCATGGACTGTAGCCTACCAGGCTCCTCTGACCATGGGATTTTCTAGGCAAGAGTACTGGAGTGGGTTGCCATTTCCTTCTCCAGAAGATCTTCCTGACCCAGGGATCGAACCTGGGTCTCCACTTTGTAGGCAGATGCTTTACCATCTGAGCTACCAGGGAAGTCCTAATAAAATCTGAAGTACTCAGTGATGGTTTCAGAAATGTGCATGCTTCATATCAATAAATATAATAAAATAGACCACTGTATCCTCAATGGACATTTATAAGACATTCAATAAAATTAATGACCAATATAGAAAGAAATAATTGCTTCTTCACACCTCAAAAATATCTTTAAAGGAAATACCAGGAATCCTTTTATTTAAACCAGGAACAATACAAAATACACACCAGTACCATTACCTTGGACTTCACTGATAGCTCAGTTGGTAAAGAATCCGCCTGCAATGCAGGAGACCCTAGTTCGATTCCTGGGTCAGGAACATCTGCTGGAGAAGGGATAGACTACCCACTCAAGTATTCTCAGGCTTCCCTTGTGGCTAAGCTGGTAAAGAATCTGCCCGCAATGCGGGAAACCTGGGTTCGATCCGTGGGTTGGGAAGATCCCCCGGAGAAGGGAAAGGCTACCCACTCCAGTATTCTGGTCTAGAGAATTCCATGGACTGTATAGTCCATGAGGTTGTGAAGAGTTGGACGTGACTGAGCAACTTTCACATAGACCATTACCTTAAATCCATTTGGAGGGTTTTGGGCCAATACAGTTGATATGAACAAGAATGAATGTCTAATTTGTGAAATAAGGAGACAGAATTATCATTATTGGAGAACAAAATGATACTGCTGCCGCTGCTGCTGCTAAGCCACTTCAGTCGAGTCCGACTTACTAGGGCTTCTCAAAACCGAATAGTATCAACTCTAAAAATTTTTTAAACTAACCAGAGTTCAGTCAACTACTGTGATACAAAATAAATTCACAAAAAGCAATAGACTTATTTATGTGTCAACAATAACCAATGAAAAGTATACAAAAATGTCCCTCAAAAGATAGATTAAAATATATGTTAATAATTTGCACAAGTGCAGAAGGTCTAAATAAAGCCAGCTACAGTACTTTCTTAGGATGAATGGGTGGATGTAGAGAAACACAGGGAAAGAATAATAAAAACCATCCGTGCTCCTAGATGAAATATAAGAGCTATATATCGTAAGGCTTTTCATTTTTCTTAGATTTTTCCATGGTTCCAAAATGACTATCAGTCAGATTCCACTTGGGACAATTCTGAGGTAAAGAAAAGAAAAGTTTAGAGTGTTCTGAAAGAAGAGTAATGACACTTTGTCAGCAATTCCCAGGTTGTTTTCTGGAGGATATGTGTTCAGGTATGAATTGCTGGATAGGATTGAAATTATACATATAGTTACATCACTGAATCATCTGCACTCAAAATTCCAACTCTTGTAACCTGTTTCATTCTCCTGTGAACTGCTGTTTATCTTTCTTTGCCTCATCTATAAAACTTTTATCTACTCATCTATAAAACTAACATGATAATAGTAATTTATTCTAAGGTATGCATAAAATACTTGGACCAACTTGTGTTAGCTCTTGCTGCTGCTGTTGTTGTGGTTACTACAACTAGCACCACTGGTAGGATTGTTTCTAAAGAATTCTCTAGGAAAACTGCAACAATTTACAGCTTCATTAGCAGAGCAGGAGGGTGCCTGTTTCCCCAGTCGTTCCCACACATCTTTTCCCTTGAGGTTTTTAAATAAAAAAATTCCCAAGCAGGTGGTTGAGAAGTGTTATCTCTTTATGAACAGTTTCTCATTTCTCAGAATAAACAGTAAAATTGAGAATCTTTCCATTTTGCTTATTAGTAACTTGGATACTTAAGGAAGATTCAGAATTATAACAGACTCCTCCAAATCAAGAAAATTTGGGGCTTAATACTGACTTATGAAATGCATGAAACTTCTGCAGAAAACAAAAAAATTTTGCCTAATTTCTAGCTCAAGAAATTTACAAAAGCCCAGCTGCCTGAATTATTATACAGAAGAATATTCAAAAAATTATTTTAAATCTAGCAATAGAGAATGACTTCCCCAGATCGCAAAAGCAGAACACGTTGCTTCAAGACAACCATCAGCTAAATCAGACCTATTTTATTTCTGCTAGAAACAAAGTAATGATGTTGATATTTTCATATAATAGATTTTTAATCTCACGTATTTTTTGTGTCCTTTAGACAGTGTTCTCCTTAGGTCATAGCAGGAAATATTACACACAAATTCACAGTATGTACTGGCCATTTCCTGTTCCTCTTCCATACCTTGCAGATTTGTATCCTCCGTTCATTTCTTCCATTAGAAGTCAGGTCTTTTGTTTTACAGGTTTACAGTAGGTCTTTATATAGTCAGACTCTTAATTATATCTTATCTTAGTGTGATTCACTGGAAATGTCTTCTTTTAGTATGCCACTTTTGTGTTAAACTTGTCTATTATTATATCACTCAGAATAAAACTTTTCATTTTCATGTAGTCAAAAAAATCTGTATTGTTCTTTTCCTAATAGTTCTCATAACTTTTCTTGGATTGAATGGAAAATTCAAACTGTAGCAATTTGAAGAGGAATATGAAGATTTTAAAACTAGTATTCATGGAGAGTAACATTAGAAAATTTGGAGAAGTTAGGCTAATGCTATGGGAGAGGAACTTTGGGAGATATGCAGATATTTACAGAATATTTCAGGGAGATTTTGCTGTTAATTTCATATTGTTCCCCACATAACTTCTATAAAATGTCACCACTCCAATTTTTAGGAATTGAATTTTTCTCAGGGGTGGGGGTATCTATTGTTTACTGTTGATCTTAGGACATACTGAGATTCCACCACGGGACCCGTCCTCCAGTTAGCCAGTTGAAAACTATAAGCTACCACCAAAGAGATACTAATGTGTATGTTTGTGTATCTATAAATATGTTTGTATATATCCCAGCACATGAAAATCTAAATGCAGCTATGTACAGATACTTTTAAAAAATCTCCAAAGGAAGTTCTGAGTCAGTAATAATTCATTCAGTATTGCTTATAATTCTTTCAGATCCACCATTGTAAATAACAGGTGTTTGCTTGTATCTATGATTTGCAAATTTAAAATATCTCATCTCTGGAGGTGGAGGAATGAACTAGCAGTTTGTAATTTTGGTTTTATTTTTGGGGTGAGCCAAAGGTTCATGAATACATTCTGAAAAATGTCAAAAATAGGCTTAAAACTAACAAATCCAATAAATGAACAAATCAGTCAAACCGAATGAGGAGGTAAATGGTATCTGCTAATCACAGCATTATCTTTTATTCCTGATGACTTATTATTTTAAAAGCTTTTTTAGGAAATAATTCTCATAATTCAACTATTTAAAGTGTACCATTAAACAGCTTTGGTATGTTCAAAGAGATCTACATCTATCATCATCATCAACTTTAGAGTGTCCTAAAAACCCTTGGCATCCTATAATCTTTACTATCTCCATGCTGCTGCTGCTGCTGCTAAGTCACTTCAGTCGTGTCCGACTCTGTGCAACCCCATAGACGGCAGCCCCCCAGACTCCACTGTCCATGGGATTCTCCAGGCAAGAACACTGGAGTGGGTTGCCATTTCCTTCTCCAATGCATGAAAGTGAAAAGTGAAAGGGAAGTTGTTCAGTCGTGTCCGACTCTTCGTGACCCCATGGATTGCAGCCACCAGGCTCCTCCGTCCATGGGACTTGCCAGGCAAGAGTACTGGAGTGGGGTGCCATTGCCTTTTCCTTACTATCTCCATAGTTTTGCCTTTTTCCAGAATGTCCTGTAGTTGGAATCACGTGGTATATAGCCATTTTGGATTGACTTACTTCACTTAGTACTGTACATTTTTATTTCCTCCCTATCTTTTAGTGGCTTAAGAGGTGGTTTTCTTTTCTTTTTTTTGTACTGGATATAATAGTGTACCACTCACCTCCTGAAGGCCTGCTTGGTCACTTCCAAGTTTTTGAAATTATGAATAAAGCTGTGTGCAGGTTTTGTATGGACATAAGTTTTCAATCTGGTTAAACATCAAAGAGTAAGATTTCTAGGTCCTTTTTGTTGTTGTTGTTGTTGTTCAGTCACTCAGTCGTGTCCAACTCTTTGCAACCCCACGGACTGCAGCAGGCCAGGCTTCACTGTCCTTCACTATCTCACGAAGCTTGCTCAAACTCATATCCATTGAGTCGATGATGCCATCCAACCATCTCCTCCTTTGTTGTCCCTTTCTCTTCTTGCCCTCAATATTTCCCAGCATAAGGGTCTTTTCCAAAGAGTTGGCTCTTTGCATCAAGTGGCCAAAGTATTGGAGCTTCAGCTTCAGCATCAGTCCTCCCAGTGAATATTTAGGGTTGATTTCCTTTAGGATTGACTGGTTGATCTCCAGGGGAGATCTCCAGGGAAATCTCAAGAGTCTTCCAGCACCACAATTCAAAAGCATCAATGCTTCAGCACTCAGCCTTCTTTATGGTCCAACTCTCACATCTATACATGACTACTGGGAAAACCATAGCTTTGACTAGACAGACCTTTATCAGCAAAGTAATGTCTCTGCTTTTGAATATGCTAAGTTGGTCATAACTTTCCTTCCAAGGAGTAAGCATCTTTTAATTTCATGGCTGCAGTCACCATTCACAGTGATTTTGGAGCCCAGGGATATAAATCTGTCACTGTTTCCACTTTTCCCCCATTTATTTCCCATGAAGTGCTGAGACCTGATGCCGTGATCTTGGTTTTTTAAATGTTGAGTTTTAAGCCAGCTTTTTCACTCTCCTCTTTCACTTTCATCAAGAGGTCTTTGGCTGATGAAAAATTCCTCTTTGATTTCTGTCATAAGCATGGTGTCATCTGCATATCTGAGGTTATTGTTATTTCCTCCTGGCAATCTTGATTCCAGCTTGTGCTTCATCCAGCCTGGAATTTTGCCTGATGTACTCTTTATATAAGTTAAATAAGCAGGGTGATAATATACAGCCTGAGGTACTCCTTTCCCAATTTGAACCAGTCCATTGTTCCATGTCAAGTTCTAGCTGTTGCTCCTTGACGTGCATACAGATTTCTTAGGAAGCAGGTATGGTGGTATGGTATTTCTATCTCTTGAAAAATTTCCCATAGTTTGTTGTGATCCACACAGTCCAGGGTTTTAGCATAGTCAATGAAGCAGATGTTTTTTCTGGAATTCTCTTGTTTTTCCTATAGTCCTACATATGGCAAGAATATGTTTAGTTTCACTTTCCTCCTAGCAGTGAATTGTTATTTTGAAAAAAACTATGAGATCAATTAAGAATATTTTACTTATTTATTTTCTGATGTTCTTCTTTTCTTATTTAGGCCTGTGTTTCTGGCCTTTATCACTTTCGTACTCTCTGGAGAGAGACCTGTGGTTTGATTTCAGATATAAATCTGGGAAATTCTTCATCACCACTGCTTCACATGTTATTTCTGTTCCTTTTTTTCTTTCTTCTCCTTCTGTTACCACCATTATACAGTTCTTAAGTATTTTCTTCTTTATTTTCAGTTGTTTCATCTTTTAAGTTTTGGAACATTTGATTGTCACACACATACACACTTTATCCTCAAGCTTAGAGATTGTTTTCTCAACCATGTTTAGTCTACTAATGAGCCCATCAAAGTCATTACTTATCTCTTTACAGTATTTTTGATCACTGGCTTTCTTTTTTAAGAATTTTTAAGGAGATTTAAGAATTTTTCTTAATTAAAAATTAAATTAATTTATTTAAATTAATTAAATTAAATTTTCTTAATTAAAACTAAAATTAAATTTTTAATTTCAAATTTAAGAATTTTTTTAAGGAGACTTTCTTCTCTACAGATCCTTAAGAAAACAGGTGCCTTGTCTTATACTGCTTCCTATAGATGATAGGAACTTGCCCTTCAACTCACATATTTCTTTTTTAGTTTTTTGTGTATGTTTTTTTTTTTTAGAATCTCCATTCCTCTGCTTACATTATCCATTTTTTGCATACTACCTATTTTTTTTCCATTAAATACCTTAGCATATTAATCATAGTTCTTTAAAATTTCTGGTCTGATAACTCATGCCATGTCTGATGCCTGTTCCGATGTGTATTCAACCTCTTAATACTGTTGTGGTTTGCATTTTAATATGCTGTGTAAGTTTTCTCTTGAAACCCATGAATGATGTACTGGCTAAAAGAAGTGCAGTGAATAGGGCTTTACAAATATAGTGGGAAAGTATGGGAGTGAGAGGGAGTATTCTCTAGTTATGTGTCTTGGTCCCATTGTTTTGGTGAACCTGTCCTCCTGAATTATCAACTTCACCAGTTCTTTGTCTCCTCCTCACCCATTTGGTGAGATAGGATGGCTGAGGGACTGGAGCTGTGTGTTTCTTTTCCCCCGTGTGGAAAGCTATATTTGGGTATTTTTCTTAGAAAGAGGTGGTGGTGCTGTGTTCCTGTCATGTGTGATGCTATGCGACCCCATGGACAAGATTTACTAGGCTATTACAAAACCCCAGCAGGTTAGGCTCTGGTAAAATAGTTTCTTCTGAAGGCAAAATTTGTTTTTTAAGAAGAATATAGTGCTGTGGCTTGTTGCAGAATGGTTCATTTTACCTCCCCCTCCCAGAAGTATGAGAAGATCTTCAATCATTATTCACTATGATGATCCAGTTGAGTTCCTGGAGGTAAAACTCAGAAAAATGTGGGGAACCACCTATGTCCTGGGTTCCCAGGAGTGTTAGCTCTTAGACTTCTTCTGCTGACCCTCCAGAAATTCATCAATCACAGTTCAGATTTTTCTACTCCAGTACTGGCTTCCAGGGAAAATTCTGCTGTTGGATTTCTGCTCCGGAAAGTTGTGGTTCTCTGTATTTGCCTATTGTCTCTCCATTTTAGAGGTAGTGGTTTTATTCTTGACCTCACTTCTCTGTCAGATTTAACAGGAGTTGCTTAGCTTTTTACTTGTTGTCAGAACAGAGTGATGACTGCTAAACTGTTTATATGCCAGTTGAAAATCAGAAGTCAGGGTGATTGTTCTGTTTTTTAATTAGGTTATTTGACTTTTTATTATTGAGTTGTAATTGTCCATAGTGGCTTGATTTTTATGTCTCAATTTCAGAAAGAAAATTACTCTACTTTACAAGACATAGTATTTAATTATACCATATAGTTGATCTGGACATGAAAAAGAAAGTGAAGAATAAATGGCTCATTTTGGGCAATTGAAAATTTTAGACACAAAACCCAGGAATTTCAGCCATTTTTTATTACAGTAAATACTCTAATTTTGAAAACCATTTATTAATACTGACTTGAAAATTTTAGATGATGCTTTTTACTAGAAAAATAGTCTAATGATAATATTTGACGTCCAACCTTCTGTCTTTGATAGCTTACAGTGAATGATGTTGGATTCATGATCTCCAAAGAAGAAGAAGATTTAGCTTTGGGATCACGCAAGAGCTTTTGTGTAGCAGAGTTTTATTAAAGTAAGAAAAGGGGCAGAGAAAGCTTCTGACATAGACATCAAAAGGGGGATGGAGAGTGCCCCCCTCGCTAGTGTTAGTAAGGGAGTTATATGCTTTCTAATTGGTTATTACAGTAGATCAAAAGAATGTCTCAAGGTTGTAAAGATCTTACTAGACCCACTCCCATAATATACATTTTAAGATAACAGGATTAGTCAGGTTTTCAAGAAGGAGAAACTGTCCTCAAGCAAGATATATTATATAATCCTTAGTACAAAGTTTAAACAGAGTTGTTTGTTGCGTAATCATCAGTTATGGAAAACATTTTATGTGACTAATTTATATAACATTTTAAAACATTTTATGTGACTAAGACTAAGGAATGTAGAGAAAAAAAAAAAGACATTTGTCCTTTCCTCCTTCTTGAGACCTCCTTGGGGACCCTGGACTTCTTATCAACCTGCCTAGGAATTGACTCTCTCAGTCTCTCATCTTTTTTGTTATATTTTTAAATAAGACTTTGAGATTTTGGAGAAGGAAATGACAACCCACTCCAGTACTCTTGCCTGGAAAATCCTATGGATGGAGGAGCATGGCAGACTACAGTCCATGGGGTTGCAAAGAGCCAGACACGACTGAGCAACTTCACTTTCACTTTTCTTTCTTTCACTTTGAGATTTTAAAAATCTATATTTCTGGAGTATCAGGAAAACTGTTGGAATATTTTGGTCTGAAGTCGTAATAAAGCTAGCATGATCACTTTGTGAACAACTCTCCTAGGAGAGAGTATGATTTTATTCTCTCTGACTGTGGGTATCTTTTCTCTGGCTTATCACACAGGCTACTGACATGCAAGGACATCTAGCTCAGGGTTGTTGGAGTTTTTCACATCTATTTTGGTTTCTTGGCACAGTCAGCTTAAAACAACCCTGCAAGGATGAATTTTGAACAAAAACTATAAACTCACCATTCTCCCTCTCTCAGAACTGCTGATGGGAGGAAGCTGAGGAAAAGACAGAAAGTAAGAGGACCATTTTGTATAGTCTTTGTAGGTCACCTACCCTCAAAAGAGGCAGTATGGCAGCTACAGAATGGATCTGAAGGGACGTGGCTCATGGTGTTTTCCAAAAATGGCTACACAAGCACACTTTGCCCAACTTGCTCTTCTTTCACTATGACTTTGACACTGTTTCTCATCAAGTGGTGAAATGAATGTGTCTCTGCTTAAACCCAGGTAGACCTTTGTCACTGCCTTAACTGATAAAGAAAATAGGAGTGAAGCTCTGTGATTGCTGAGGCTAGCTCATAAAAATGCATGCACTTCCACCTTGTTGTATTGGTACAGTTTTGCTTGGAATCCAGCCAGCATAATATGAGGAAGTACAAACAGGTAGACAGAGAGGTCTACCTTAAGAGCAGGGCTGTGCTTCCACTCACTAGCCAACACCACTCAACAGTCATGTAAGCTGGTACTGTCCCCATTCAAGCTGCCCCAGCTGATAAGGTTTACAACTGAGATGAGCTGATGATCTCTGCTCAGATTACACATTGTTGAGTGGTGTGAATGATCATCATTTTTTTAAGCCACTAAATTTTGGGAGTAATTTATTACACACCAAAATTAATTGGAACTAGGAAGTCAACGCAAGACATTTGGCACAAATTGCTTGCTCAAGTTTCCATGAAACAGTGGCTTTTTGTACCTTTGTATCAGTGGATTTCATTTTTTTATGTGCTACTTTATAATTCTACAAGGGACAGATCTACTCCCAGTATATTTTAAACCTCTTGTATCAGGGTAAAAACAACAAAAAGAAAAAAGACATTTGATCTGTGAGATGTGATTGCCACTCAAGATATGCTCTTAGATATTATGACTTGAAACACCTTCATTCTTTGTCAGAATTGTCACATCAGTTCAGAGTAATCTTAGGGTGATTCACATTGACTAACAGTTTCTGTAGAAACCTATCACTGTGTTGAATTATTTCAATGACTATTGTTTTTAAAATGACAACAGGTACGTCAGTGCAACTAATGTCAAGGAAATGAGCCTTGTGCTTGACCTATAGTTCCTGTTTCACAAATATTACTTTCTCACCCATCCTCCAGAATGAAAATATGTACCGGGATACTTTCCTCTGCTTATAAATCCAGCACTAAACAACCTAACTTGATGATTATTTTTTGCATTTATTGACTGTGGAGCTTTAAACCTAGGGAGAAGATGTTGGTGACTGTCTTGAGCCTTTTCGTTCCAGGAGGAGTGAAGATGAAGAATATAAAATCTCAGGAGTTTAACGAGTTTTGATACTAGCTGATCATTAGAATTAGCTAAAAGCTCTCCATTTCTTATCCATCCTAATTTAACTGTTCTGAGATGTAGCTTCATGAGTTCTGGTATGTTTATAAAGACTGTCCAGGTGAATTTATTGTACAGCCAGTGTTGAGAACTACTGGCTTAATGATCTGAGTAGCCAAGTGTTTTGCAAAGCAAAGATAAGGTACCATAGACAACAAAGCAGAGTAAGATCCATGCTGTTTTCAAATTTGTTTCAATCATTTAGGTTAAATCAATGAGAGTAATTCAGTATGGTGTTAGGTTGGTCACAAATGATTTTCCAATTCTTGTTAATCTGCCTTTTTAATTAAAAGAGCAAAGGTCACATTCTCAGAGACTTTGAAAATGTACAGCTAGTGTCCATTTACATTATTGTGGACCATGTCTGTTTGCATTATTTTCTATTTCTACACTTTTCATTTTATCAGTTAACTATTATTTTGGTCAGCAGTGTTCCATGTTAGATAAAAGTACACATATTTCTGTGTTGACTTCTATATAATTTAAGTTTAAGAAAGTTAAATAGTTTAAGAAAAAATTAAGTAAATAATAGAGCATTTTGTCCTGAGATGTGGCTTACCAAAAATGCAGAGGTGTCCTTCTAATGGCTGAAGTTTAGGAAGCATTGAGGAAACAATCACTCTGGGAACAGACACTTGGGATCTTGAGATCACCAGCTTCCAGTAAGATACTCCACGAACACTACCCTGACCAGAAAAAAAAAAAATCCCCAGGTCGTTAATATGAGCTTGATGTTGAAATAGAAGCTGATACCTCAAAGGTAACTTGGATATTAGATACAATTAAATATATGTCTGAAGAGTCTTTGACCAAGCTTTTATCTTCTATATGTCACTCTCGCAATAGTTAGGATAAAAGAAGCTGATATCTAAATCCTGTAAAGGATCAGTTCAGTTCAGTTGCTCAGTCGTGTCCAACTCGTTGTTTCCCCATGAACTGCAGCATGCCAGGCCTCTCTGTCTATCACCAAACTTATACTCAAAAGCTTACTTTTGGGTTTACTCAAACTCATGTCCATTGAGTTGGTGATACCATCCAACCATCTCATCCTTTGTCATCGCTTTCTCCTCCTTCCTTCAATCTTTCCCAGCATCAGAGTCTTTTCAAATGAGTCAGTTCTTTGCATCAGGTGGCTGTGGCCAAAGTACTGGAATTTCAGCTTCAACATCAACCCTTCCAATGAATATTCAGGACTGATTTCCTTTAGGATGGACTGGTTGGATCTCTTTGCAGTACAAGGGACTCTCAAGAGTCTTCTCCAACACCACAGTTTGAAAGTATCAATTCTTTGGTGCTCAGCTTTCTTTGTAGTCCAGCTCTCATATCCATACATGACTACTGGAAAAACCATAATTTTGACTAGATAGACCCTTGTTGCCAAAGTAATGTCTCTACTTTTTAATATGCTGTCTAGGTTGGTCATAACTTTTCTTCCAAGGAGCAAGTGTCTTTTAATTTCATGGCTGCAGTCACCATCTGCAGTGATTTTCGAGCCCAGTCTGTCAATGTCTCCACTGTTTCCCCATTTATTTGCAAAGAAGTGATGGGACCAGATGCCATGATCTTAGTTTTCTGAATGTTGACTTTTAAGCCAAATTTTTCACTCTCCTCTTTCACTTTCATCAAGAGGCTCTTTAGTTCTTCTTCACTTTCTGCCATAGGGTGGTGTCATCTGCATGTCTGAAGTTATTGACAATCTTCATTCTAGCTTGTGCTTCATCCAGTCCAACATTCTCATGATGTAATCTGCATTTAAGTTAAATAAGCAGGGTGACAATATACAGCCTTGACATACTCCTTTCAAATTTGGAACCAGTCTGTTTTCCCATGCCCAGTTCTAACTGTTGCTTCTTGACCTGCATCCAGGTTTCTCAGGAGGCAGATAAGATAGTCTGGTACTCCCATCACTTTTAAGAATTTTCCACAGTTTGTTGTGATCCACACAGTCAAAGGCTTTGGCATAGTCATTAAAGCAGAAATAGATGTTTTTCTGGAACTCTATTGGTTTTTCAATGTCCCAACAGATGTTGGCAATTTGATTTCTGGTTCTTTTGCCTTTTCTAAATCCAGCTTGAACATCTGGGAGTTCACAGTTTACATACTGTTGAAGCCTGGCTTGGAGAATTTTGAGCATTACTTTGTTAGTGTGTGAGATGAGTGCAATTGTGCATAGTTTGATTATTCTTTGGCATTGCCTTTCTTTGGGTTTGGAATGAAAACTGATCTTTTCCAGGCCTGTGGCCACTGCTGAATTTTCCAGATTTACTGGCATGTTGAGTGCTGCACTTTCACAGCATCATCTTTTAGGATTTGAAATAGCTCAACTGGAATTCCATCACCTCCACTAGCTTTGTTTGTAGTGATGCTTCCTAAGCCCCACTTGACTTCATATTCTAAGTCTGACTCTAGGTGAGTGATCACACCATCATAATTATCTGGGTCATGAAGACCTTTTTAGTACAGTTCTGTGTATTCTTGCCACCTCTTAATATCTTCTGCTTCTGTTAGGTCCATACCATTTCTGTCCTTTATTGAGCCCATCTTTGCTTGAAAAATTCCCTTGGTATCTCTAATTTTCTTGAGGAGATCTCTAGTCGTTCCCATTCTATTGTTTTCCTCCATTCCTTTGCATTGATCACGAGGAAGGCTTTCTTATCTCTCCTTGCTATTGGCTGGAACTCTGCATTCAAATGGGCATATCTTTCCTTTTTTCCTTTGCCTTTTGCTTCTTCTCTTTTCATAGCTATTTGTATGACCTCCTCAGACAACCGTTTTGCTTTTTTGCATTTCTTTTCCGTGGGGATGATCTTGATCACTACCTCCGGTACAATCTCACGAACCTCTGTCCATAGTTCTTCAGGCACTCTGTCCATCAGATCTAATCCTTTGAATCTATAAAGGATCATGTATTCCAATTTATTGGTACTAAAGAAAGTCAAAAGTTTTTTGATGTGAACCAGTTGCTTATTACTGCCCTAAATATGACCTCTATAGATAGCTTGGCATCAAAGTTTCAGATGAAACTATTAATGGACCAGATAAACTAACACTGTTTCTAGTGTTAGGGCCTATCTTCATCTTTCAGTGGTTGCCGTTATTTCTGTTCCTTGGGTGAGCAGTGTTCATCTGTAAAACAGGTGGCTGTGTCACAGCCATTTTGGATGTGCTGGGGGGACTTAACTTGGTTGGTCAGAAATACAGAAGTTGCTCACATCTGCTACCAATTCCCTTAGGGACCTTCACAGATAAAACCACCACTCAGGTTTCAGAAGTAAGCTATTGGTTAGACTGTTGCAAGGTTCCTATGTATGATTCACATGCAATGTCAGGGCTTGGAAGACAACTCAGTTGCTGGGATGAATGATTAATATTGGAGTCTGTACAATAACAGGCTGTGTAAAAGTGATTTTAAAAAGAGAAGAAATTGTATTCTACCTTGCCTTCCAAATTGTTTTCAAAGTACCTTTTTTCCCACTTAAACTGGCAAATTATGCTTCTTGGCAGCCCAGCAGCAGCATTTATATCAAGAGTGCTTACTAGGGAATTAGTTTTTGCTGAAAATTTGTTTTATTGAAAGTTCATGTTATATTTGCAGGGTTCAAGAGGTTTTCCAAGTTCCAAGGTTTATTTTATACTTTGACTTTTAGCATGCTGTATATCTCACAATGTACTTTCAACTTACCTATATTTAATGATGAGCTATCTGCTTCCTTATCTTCACCTGGTGTGGGTTATTATGTAGTGTTTTTCTTTCAATACAGAGCGGTTTTTAAATTATATCAGAAATTTCATTACCATCATCACCTAAGAAAATATATCGGAAAATTAACAAACTTCTCTTTTTTTTAAATATAAATTTATTTATTTTAATTGGAGGCTAATTACTTACAATATTTTATTGTTTTTGCCATACATCAACATGAATCCACCACAGGTATACACGTGTTCCCCATCCTGAACCCGCCTCCACCTCCCTCCCCATACCATCCATTTGGGTCATCCCAGTGCACCAGCCCCAAGCATCCAGTATCATGCATCGAACCTGGACTGGCGATTCGTTTCATATATGATATTATACATGTTTCAATGCCATTCTCCCAAATCATCCCGCCCTCTCCCTCTCCCACAGAGTCCAAAAGACTGTTC
>NW_011495035.1:5311412-5311902 GCF_000754665.1 Bison bison bison | reverse complement strand
TCAATGCCATTCTCCCAAATCATCCCACCCTCTCCCTCTCCCACAGAGTCCAAAAGACTGTTCTATACATCCGTGTCTCTTTTGCTGTCTCACATACAGGGTTATTGTTACCATCTTTCTAAATTCCATATATATGCATTAGTATACTGTATGGGTGTTTTTCTTTCTGGCTTACTTCACTCTGTACAATAGGCTCCAGTTTCATCCACCTCATTAGAACTGATTCAAATGTATTCTTTTTAATGGCTGAGTAATACTCCATTGTGTATATGTACCACAGCTTTCTTATCCATTCGTCTGCTGATGGACATCTAGGTTGCTTCCATGTCCTGGCTATTATAAACAGTGCTGTGATGAACATTGGGATACACGTGTCTCTTTCAATTCTGGTTTCCTCTGTGTGTATGCCCGGCAGTGGGATTGCTGGGTCATAAGGCAGTTATATTTCCAGTTTTTTAAGGAATCTCCACACTGTTCTCCATAGTGGCTG
>NW_011495035.1:5309623-5311312 GCF_000754665.1 Bison bison bison | reverse complement strand
TTTGCATTCCCACCAACAGTGTAAGAGGGTTCCCTTTTCTCCACACCCTCTCCAGCATTTATTTCTTGTAGACTTTTGGATCGCAGCCATTCTGACTGGCGTGAAATGGTACCTCATAGTGGTTGTGATTTCCATTTCTCTGATAATGAGTGATGTTGAGCATCGTTTCATGTGTTTGTTAGCCATCTGTATGTCTTCTTTGGAGAAATGTCTGTTTAGTTCTTTGCCCATTTTTTGATTGGGTTGTTTATTTTTCTGGAATTGAGCTGCAGGAGTTGCTTGTATATTTCTGAGATTAGTTCTTTGTCAGCTGCTTCATTTGCTATTATTTTCTCCCTTTCTGAAGGCTATCTTTTCACCTTACTTATAGTTAAAGCTTCTGAAAACTTCTCTTCTAATTCATCTTATGTACTCTGAACTTTTCCTTAGCATTTACTTCACAGGTGATTTGGCTTATAAATCCATTTACTGTTTATACATGTAACATGTTCTGTAAATATGATCTTTACTTGGAGAAATCTATGTAATTAGATGAACAAATAATTAGATAAGTAAGTAATTCTTAATTAGCAAACCTCTTTGAGTTTTTTCAAATATAATAAAAAATGTACTATCATTAAGACAGGAGTATAAACCTGAAATCAGCTACAGCAAAATTAAATGGAGCTTTTGGTGGTGGGGGAGGCTTATTCATTTGGATTTGTGAATTGATTGTCCCCCTGACATACCTTACCCCTCGCACCCTCAAAGTAGACTTATTTTCTCACCTGTCTTGGAGTCTCTGCATATACGTCTCTTTTATAGACCATTTTTTCTAACCCTCTTTTGCTGGATGGCTTCTGTTCCTATTGCAGATATTAACTATCAATATATTGAGACTCCAGAAACTCATAGATTTGTCTGCATATTTGACCTTGCATTACACTGTACTTTTACATTGATTTGTAGTAGTCATTTGACTAATGGCCATCTTTCAGCTGAAAGCTCCATGAACATAAGGACTGTTGTTTTTTTCTCCCTCACCATTGTATCCCCAGTGACTAAAGTATCAGTTCAGTTCAGTTAGGTCGCTCAGTCGTGTCCAACTCTTCGCGACCCCATGACTCGCAGCAGCCAGGCCTCCCTGTCCATCACCAACTCCCAGAGTTCACCCAGACTCATGTCCATCCAGTCAGTGATGCCATCCAGCCATCTCATCCTCTGTCGTCCCCTTCTCCAACTGCCCCCAATCCCTCCCAGCATCAGACTCTTTTCCAATGAGTCAACTCTTCGCATGAGGTGGCCAGAGTACTGGAGTTTCAGCTTTAGCATCATTCCTTCCAAAGAAATCCCAGGGCTGATCTCCTTCAGAATGGACTGGTTGGATCTCCTTGCAGTCCAAGGGACTCTCAAGAGTCTTCTCCAACACCACAGTTCAAAAGCATCAATTCTTCGGCGCTCAGCCTTCTTCACAGTCCAACTCTCACATCTATACATGACCACAGGAAAAATCACAGCCTTGACTAGACGGGCCTTTGTTGGCAAAGTAATGTCTCTGCTTTTGAATATGCTATCTAGGTTGGTCATAACTTTTCTTCCAAGGAGTAAGCGTCTTTTAATTTCATGGCTGCAGTCACCATCTGCAGTGATTTTGGAGCCCAGAAAAATAAAGTCTGACACTGTTTCCACTGTTTCCCCACGTATTTCCCA
>NW_011495035.1:5309341-5309523 GCF_000754665.1 Bison bison bison | reverse complement strand
TGTAAGAGGGTTCCCTTTTCTCCACACCCTCTCCAGCATTTATTTCTTGTAGACTTTTGGATCGCAGCCATTCTGACTGGCGTGAAATGGTACCTCATAGTGGTTGTGATTTCCATTTCTCTGATAATGAGTGATGTTGAGCATCGTTTCATGTGTTTGTTAGCCATCTGTATGTCTTCTTT
>NW_011495035.1:5308156-5308782 GCF_000754665.1 Bison bison bison | reverse complement strand
CTCTTGCTTTTTGGATGATCCAGCAGATATTGGCAATTTGATCTCTGGTTCCTCTGCCTTTTCTAAAACCAGCTTGAACATCAGGAAGTTCACGGTTCACATATTGCTGAAGCCTGGCTTGGAGAATTTTGAGCATTACTTTACTAGCGTGTGAGATGAGTACAATTGTGCAATAGTTTGAGCATTCTTTGGCATTGCCTTTCTTTAGGATTGGAATGAAAACTGACCTTTTCCAGTCCTGTGGCCACTGCTGAGTTTTCCAAATTGGCTGGCATAGTGAGTGCAGCACTTTCACAGCATCATCTTTAGGATTTGAACTAGCTCCACTGGAATTCCATCACCTCCACTAGCTTTGTTTGTAGTGATGCTTCCTAAGGCCCACTTGACTTCACATTCCAGGATGTCTGGCTCTAGGTCAGCGATCACACCATCGTGATTATCTGGGTCGTGAAGATCTTTTTGTAGAGTTCTTCTGTGTATTCTTGCCATATCTTCTTAATATCTTCTGCTTCTGTTAGGTCCATACCATTTCTGTCCTTTATCGAGCCCATCTTTGCATGAAATGTTCCCTTGGTATCTCTAATTTTCTTGAAGAGATCTCTAGTCTTTCCCATTCTGTTGTTTTT
>NW_011495035.1:5246701-5308056 GCF_000754665.1 Bison bison bison | reverse complement strand
CTCTATTTCTTTGCATTGATCACTGAGGAAGGCTTTCTTATCTCTTCTTGCTGTTCTTTGGAACTCTGCATTCAGATGCTTATATCTTTCCTTTTCTCCTTTACTTTTCGCTTCTCTTCTTTTCACAGCTATTTGTAAGGCCTCCCCAGACAGCCATTTTGCTTTTTTGCATTTCTTTTCCACGGGGATGGTGTTGATCCCTATCTCCTGTACAATGTCACAAACCTTATTCCATAGTTCATCAGGCACTCTATCTATCAGATCTAGGCCCTTTAATCTATTTCTCACTTCCACTGTATAATCATAAGGGATTTGATTTAGGTCATACCTGAATGGTCTAGTGGTTTTCCCTACCTTTTTCAATTTAAGTCTGAATTTGGCAATAAGGAGTTCATGGTCTGAGCCACAGTCAGCTCCTGGTCTTGTTTTTGCTGACTGTATAGAGCTTCTCCAACTTTGGCTGCAAAGAATATAATCAATCTGATTTCAGTGTTGACCATCTGGTGATGTCCATGTGTAAAGTCTTCTCTTGTGTTGTTTGAAGAGGGTGTTTGTTATTACCAGTGCATTTTCTTGGCAAAACTCTATTAGTCTTTGCCCTGCTTCATTCTGTATTCCAAGGCCAAATTTGCCTGTTACTCCAGGTGTTTCTTGACTTCCTACTTTTGCATTCCAGTCCCCTATAATGAAAAGGACATCTTTTTTGGGTGTTAGTTCTAAAAGGTCTTGTAGGTCTTCATAGAACCGTTCAACTTCAGCTTCCTCAGCTTTACTGGTTGGGGCATAGACTTGGATTACTGTGATATTGAATGGTTTGATAGCCATTATTTGAATCAATGATCATATTTAAAAAGATAGTGCTTTCTAGAAAGAGCTAAAATTCATATGACTTAGTTAAATGTCTCCCTCATCTTAAAACCCTGTTTAACCTGTAGGAACAGGGCTCTTCTATTACTAAAAAGCTTCGTTTTCAAGTAATACTGTTATCAGCAGCGTAGAAAAAGGACTTGCTTTCTGAAAGACTGAAATTATACTGCTGAAGTTTGAGGGAGATGTTTTAAGGGAAATAGGGATAGGGAAATGAAGATTTGCTTCTGTATTGTTCTAATTCTAGTCCATTGTTTTTGAGGTGAGGGGAAGGAAAATTTAGGAAAACTGTATAAAGAAAGACTAAAATACTAATTTAAGAGATAATAAAGTAGAAGCTATTTTTATTCAAAGAATTATTGTGCTTCTAAGAATTTATTCAAAGAGAATTAATGTTTGTAATGTTTATAAGTTGCTTTATGTGAATTATGTTTACACTCAAGGGATTACAAGCTTGTTTCTAAATATTTCTAAATAATAGATGTAATTTTCCTGATGACTATATTGAAAAATAATCTATCAAGTGCTATTATACCACAAACAGACTAATTCTACTTGGATTTTTTTTTACACTCTTCTATTATCTTTATTGTAATCAGTAGTTAATTGCATGTATTTTAACCATTAACAGTGAAAACTAATGGGGACAAGATTGGTTTGGTCAAAGTGAAACTTTCTTTTGGAATTCCCTTGTCCTTTTTTATCTTTTTTTTTTAATGTCTGGGAATAGTCATTTTCATAAGAAAGTATCAAATGGTTTAATTAATAGTATTTTATTATTATTAAGCATTTTATTCTTGTGAAAGAAATTGAAGTTTAGAATTACAGCCATGTTTTTTTGACAATTTCAACTATGGTCCTATTTAGAGTGGTGCTTTTAGAGCCGTAGTTACACATTAGAATAACTACATCTTGAGAGCTATTATGTTCTCACCAAAAATACACAAGCTATAAATGTATAGCCTGATGAATTTTCATAAAATGAACCCATTCAAGTAAACAACAGTGAAACCCAGAAGCAATGGAAGCCCTATTCCAGAAGTCTAGTGATTGCTTCATTGCAGTGCTAAATAGCCCACCAAAGATAGTCACAATCCAGATTTATAATATGATAGGTCAGTATCATTTTACTCTTTTCTATCTGATTTATATCTTTTATTTATGTTGAGTCTTGGCTCTGCATGATCTGTGTAGTTATAGTTCATTGATTTTCATGGTCTATTAGTATTTCATTAAATGAATATTTCACTGCTTATTAAGCTGCTTTATTGTGATGGACATTAGATTGTTTTCATCCTTCAGCTATTATGGTTAGTACTACCACAGACGTTCTTATAAATGTCTTTGGGGAGCATATGTACACATATCTGTAAAGTATGTAATAGGGGTGGAATTGCCGGATTGTAGATTATGCTTATATCCTGCCTTAGTAGATATTTCTAAACAGAGTTCCAGGGTAATTGCACCAGTCTGCACTCCCATAAGTAATAATAAAAGTTCCAGTTGCTCCATATCCTCAGCGGGACTGGAAATTTCTTTCCTCTTTCATTCTGAGGTTGTGTATATATGGTATGTGCCATGTGATTTATTGAACCTTTATTAAATAAACTTCCATAAATTTGTAAACATAAATTCTTTCATACACACACACATAAAACCCTGACTTAGGTTTCTATCCTAGGGAGCAGAGGTTATGTATAAGGCACTTCTCTAACCTCAAGTGAGTCATATATGGCAAGCATTTAATGAAATTTTGTTAAGATCAATCTTGACTCTTTATATTGCTTCATTAAAAGACAACAGATAGGGTGAGAGAGAAAAAGTGCTAGAAGAGGAATAACATAAATTTTGTCTACTGAGAAAGACAAAAATTAAGGACAGGATCCTTCTTTGTTTTTGCTGCATTTTGTTTTTCATTAATGTATTCATCCACTCAATTTCATGTTGGTTCTGAAAGAAAAACTCAATTGTTCCTTGTGTGCATGTTCATTGTTTCTGTTTTCACTCTCAGTGTAAAAAATAATTAAAAGTTATATTTCTCTTGATCGTGAGTGAGCCTAGCTATATTTCTTCAGGAAGATGGTTTGGGTATTACATAAACTAGCTAAGTTATGTCTCTCTTCACCCATCAATACCGAAATGAACAGAAATGACAAACCCAACATCAGTCTTTTTTTTTTTTTTAACTTCTTCAAGAAACAAAACCAGCTTATATGCCTAGAAACTGTATTCATGAATCTATAGACATAAAGAAAATCCTGCTTTCAGCCCCTTTTTACCCAACTGCTTTCAAAATAAGCAAATAAACACAGGAAATAATAACAGCTTACCCTAATGCCTTAATGGAATTTAATCGTTAAAAAGTTCTTACTTCACTGAAAATAAGAGATTTCTATAGAAATGATAATCAACCTCCTGTGAGGATATGGAGCTCATAAAACCTGAGAGTTTCTAAAGGTCAACAAGCATTGAAGGTTTTGTCCTAGGGATAAATTTCTAAATAACCCTGAGGAGAAAGAGAGAGAGGGAAAGAAAGGAAAGAGTTTAACTCGATCAAAGTAAAATGTGCAAACTTAACAGTTTCTGGATTATTATTTAATTACAGCCATCAATCACCTCACATCTGTCTATTCCCAGTACTCAAGAAAATCATGCTGAAGCCACTGTCCAAACCGTCAGAGAATGTATAGACCATTAAGAGTCCTGAGGATTTGAAGCAATATTTAAGAAATCAACCTAGAGAAGATCTCGGGAAATTACCTAAAAACAAGATAGTGGAATCCATCTTTCAACAAATACTAGGAAAACCCAAAAGTAAAACTATCCTTTTAATGTATAAGACAAACCACTCATTGCTTCCTTGTCTGTACAGTTTAGAGATTTTCCCAGTAAGTGATCCTTTTCAAAAGGCTTTGCTTTCCAAATCATTTTATTTCAATCCATACTTTTACTAATGCGTGAAACTGGCCTGCAATTAGTCATTTTATGAACATGATTTTACATTCTTTTAAAATGAAGACTATTTGAAGTTGAGCTTTTAGAAATACATTTGCTTCATTAATTGGCACTGGGAAACGCCAGCCAGTGTCTTTATGGGCAGCTATTATTTTTTGGTTTAAAATGTTTAATTTCTTCTTACTGAGGGGTTCATACTGACTGTCCCTAAATTCTGTAGCAAAGGAATTAAACAGCATTAGGCTTTTTAAGCTTCAAAGAGCTCAGAAAAGTGTCTCAACCGTGGTAATCCCCTTGTCGTGCTGCATTTATCTCTCACCAGATACCTAAATGCTTCCCTCTTCTTCTCAGGCAGATAATTGCAGAGAGGCTGGAACAAGAGAAAAGAGTTGAGCTGGTGCTGAGCAGTGGATATAAAAAGAAGTGTCACCCTAGTGGAAGTAAATAGACTCTGAGACTGTAATCTCTGCCCTTATTTATCTGTGAAACCATAAACGCTCAGGGGAAAGCTTTCATTTATTTAGCTACAGAAACCTATGTCTGCAGTCATGTGTGGTTTTTAACTTGTTTTTATTTCCATACTTTCCATTGGAGCAATTTTCTGTTTTGTAACCAGCTAGGTCTTCTTTCTAAATATGGGTTTTGTCCCAATGGTGTTGCATATGGCCTTTAAGATTCTCTGTGTTTTCTGAATAATAATATGTTCATTACCTGTGTTTTCCAACAGAGTTCATCAGGTGATTTAATGATCAGAAACATTCAACTGAAGCACAGTGGAAAATATGTTTGTATGGTGCAGACGGGGGTGGACAGCGTTTCATCTGCTGCTGACCTCATAGTAAGAGGTAAGCGTTAATGGCTCAGTGTTTTGTTTTGTTTTGTTTTTAAACATGTTAACTGAGCCTTCCTTGCTGAAGAAAAAACCATGATGAGATAGCAATGCTATGCTAAGTCACTTCAGTCGTGTCCAACTCTATGCAACCCTATGGACAGCAGCCCACAAGGCTCCTCTGTCCACAGGATTCTCTAAGCAAGAATACTGGAGTAGGTTGCCATTTCCTTCTCCAGAGATAGCAGTATGAGCATGCAAGTTATAATATTGATTTGATACCCACCCCACCCAAATAGACCAGAAGTTGTACCAATGAGGACAGATGCTAATTCAAAGAAATAAAAATCTCAATTCTGTCATTCCAATAGCTCTCACAGTAATAAGCATTCCACAGCTGCTGCCAAGCTGATGTGTTTTTGAATATGTCATTAATTCAGTGATAGTGTTTAATGTGAAAATGTGAAAGATAATAGTGATAGAGTGTGCGTGTGTGTGTGTGTGTATGTGTGTACTTCCAAAAAACCAGGATCATCCAGAATGCCTGAGAAAATTTGCCAATCTGAACTACTGTCCAAAGTACTGATTTTCTACTGGGCTGAAAAATGACCCAGAGTGCGTTGTAGAATAAAACAACTCTAGATAACAAACTGGAAAGTACAGAGATGTCCCAAGAGGTTAAAAAAAAAAAAAAAAGGCTTCACACAAAAGTGAAGGTTATTGAATTTGGAAAGAGACAGGAATCCTGCCAAACAGAGGACTCAAAAAGCAGATGTACATTTGCAGTCATGGAGTGTTACGCCTTTGGAATTCATGGCTCAAAATCCAGATTAAATATCTAACAACAGGAATGCAAAAGAAAATGGCTGTTTTATAGCCAGGGAAATTTCCTTTTTCCATAAGTGCTTTTGAAATTGGGATCCATTGGAGTGTCATGAGGTGTCACGTGTCATGAGGCAGGTTCTTCACTTTGGTTTATGGAATTGCTAACTAGAGTCAGACGTGACTGAGTGACTGAACTGAACTGAACTGTTCTTTGCATTTTTGCTTTCCATAGGTTCACCTGGGCCACCAGAGAGCGTGAAGGTAGATGAAATTACAGACACAACTGCCCAGCTCTCTTGGAAAGAAGGTACAGACAACCACAGCCCAGTTATAGCCTATTCTGTCCAGGCGAGGACGCCCTTCTCCGTGGGTTGGCAAACGGCCACAACAGGTAAAGGGGGTGAGGCAGATGCCACTGGTACAAATGAATGGATTTCAGATCAACCCTAAGATGCGCAAACGTTCACCTCTCTGAAATATTCCTTTGTAGTGCCTGAGGTCATTGATGGGAAAACACACACAGCTACGGTAGTCGAGTTAAATCCATGGGTGGAGTACGAATTTCGGGTTGTAGCCAGTAACAAAATCGGAGGTGGAGAACCCAGTTTACCCTCAGAAAAAGTAAGAACTGAAGAGGCAGGTTAGTGTTTTGTTTTCTGAGTCTTGGCTTCATAGGTCTTCCTCGGGGTGTGTTTCCACTTCTCTTGCCCTTGATCCCCAGGCCAGCAGGGGTTCAGCCTCAATAATGCCTCGTTGCAATTATCTGACCTATCTCACGGCAGACTGGCCATATGGCGTTTGTCAAAAGACACACGTGTAAGTGAATCTGATGTAGTGTGACATTTGCAAGAGTTCAGTCCAGTGCCAGCCTTCATTAGTGCATGTAGAGTGACTATGTTTTTGTCACTTAAGGTTATAATTACTATCTGACATCGTCACCTTGTTAACAGGGGAAGTGCTGTTTTCATTTATAACAAGCATTGACAAATTGGTAGGATAATGACTTTTGGGAGATCAGCTGCTAGGAAATCTCATTCTGCCCTCCAAGCTCAGTGAATGAGCTTAAGTGATTGATGAATAGGTATATTTTGGCTCCTTGAGTATTAAATTAAGGGAGAATTATTTTTAAAATTTTCATGAAGGGTAACTATTAATATTAACCATAAGACCCCTTTGTAATGCTAAAAACAGCCTAACATTGAAACCGCAGAACAGAAAGTGTGTATGGTATCACGTTATTGAGGCATCAGACAGGATTTAAGACTTTCCTTTTCAGAATCTGTAGTGTTAAGACTAAAATTATGTTTGAAATACAGCCGATGTATCACTTTGGAACAAAGCCAAGATAGAAGTCATGGAATGTATTTCAGTAATTTTAATGATGCTTTTTCACTTAGGACAATGCATAGAATGTTCGTGCCAGGGATTATGAGAAATTGGGGAGCCACATCCATCTTGAGACTCAGTTCACTTATTCACAGAAATATGTTTAGAAAGTATCTGCTGTGTGCTGAGCACTTTCTAGGTACAGTGGGTACAGCTGTGAACACAACAAGGACCTACCTTTAGGTATCTTACGCTCTAGGTGTGTCGTGAGATTTATAAAACAGATTTCTGTTAGTGAGAAATCTAATGCCTGTGTGAGATTCATAAAAGAGCAGGATTTGAAGATTTCAGTGTGAGTCATTTTTATATAAAACCAGTGTTGTGGGAACTCTACTTAGAGTAGTCACAAGTTAAATGTTCATGCTTACATGGATAGGCCTAGAGATTATCATACCAAGTAAAATTAAATCATATGATATTACTTATATGTGGATTCTAAAAACATGGTACAAATGAACTGATTTATAAAACAGAAATAGATTCACAGACGTAGAAAAGAAATGTTCCCAAAGGGAGAATGAAAGGGGCAGGATACATTAGAAATTTGGGACTAACAGATACACTACTATATATAAAATAGATAAGCAACCAGGACCTACTCTATAGCACAGGGAACTGTATTCAATATCTTGCAATAACTGTAAGGGAAAAGAATCTGAAAAATATATATGTGTGTGTGTTCATATGTATGTATATATGTCTGTAACTGAACCACTTTGCTGTACACCTAAAACATTGTTAATCAACTATATTTCAATTTTTAAAAAAGTAACTTTGACACTTGGGGAAAAAAATTTCCATGCTGGATTGATTTATCATAATCCCTCGTGAAACGCTTTTTCTCATTTTATTAACCTTCATACTGAGTAATTTTTTCTTACTGTTTGAAATATTTGAATCTTTAATAATTTTATGCAAATGTAAATCACGTGACTATCTCCTCAAAAGATAAATATATTTAGATATACACACATGCATATTGCATGTATATATGCACACGCACACATGCACACACACACACGTAATGTGCCAGTCGTAGAATTTTTCAGGTATTAAAAGTAAACAATGTTGAGTCTTCCTGGAGATAAATACCACCAAATGTGAACAGGGTTTCACTCCTTCTCTCTAACCTGTGCAGCGCCAGAAGTGCCTCCCTCAGAAGTCAGTGGAGGAGGTGGGAGCCGGTCTGAACTGGTCATCACCTGGGATGTAAGTGTCTGGGCCGCGTCTGCCCCCTTAGGGAGATGGTCTTCCCATAGCCATGGCTTCCTGGGTGATGCTGATGGTGCTGATGGTGGTAGAACTATCAATACTGGCTCATATTTTTTAATGTTCACTTTGTGTTATTCCCTGTTCCTAGCATTTTGCTTTTTTTTTTTTTTCACTTTATCCTCACAACATTTTTTAGGTTAAAAACACTAAGGCATAGAGATACGAAATACTTTGCCCAAGGTCATCTGGCTGGGGATGAGTCAAGTCTTGACTGTTGGCTCTGGAGCTGTTCCCCCTCTGAGGATGCACACGCCACGGCTCCAGGCAGTGCTGCCTTCTGGCCATTCTCTCAGCCCTTGCTTTATGTCATAATTGGGAAAAATGTTAACTAACAAAGCAGAAGGCGCTAAAGTTATCTTTATTTTTTGAAGATGTTGATGGAGAAATAAGAAGTCAAGAGATCATGGAGTATCAGTAGAAATTTTTGACATGATGCAAATACAGCTTTGAGTTTAAAACCTTGTTTTTACTTCCTTTTTTAAAGTTTTACTCTTGCAGTGAATTATCATGTCAATATATAATTTTTTCTGTAAGATCAACATTAGGGAGGAGATGATTTTTATTTAATTTAGAGATACAGTATTTCAACTGAAAGTATATCTTTATTACTCAGAACTCAAATTGGGGCTACAGGATGCTCAAAAATCTAAATTATTTTGGAAAATTGTAGTTAGTTATCTAGATGGCTATGAAAGAGTGGCGTGTGTCTGTTTTAAAGCAGCTCACTCTCTCCTTGTCCCTTTTCTCCTTTCCTAATCCAGCCACTTCGTACAATGAAGATTATTATTTGATGACTTTTAGTTTTAGAAAAGACTCCGCATTATAGCTGAAATTATTTTTGCCTTGCCCTCATGTGAAAGTGTGATTTAATATGTCTTCCCTTTATAGCCAGTCCCTGAAGAACTACAGAATGGTGAAGGTTTTGGGTATGTTGTTGCTTTCCGCCCTCTTGGAGTAACCAACTGGATCCAGACAGTGGTCACGTCTCCTGATACCCCAAGATACGTCTTTAGGAATGAAAGCATCCTGCCATTTTCACTGTATGAAGTTAAAGTGGGTGTTTATAATAACAAAGGTGAAGGGCCGTTTAGCCCAGTGACAACGGTTTTCTCTGCAGAAGAAGGTATGGAAAGGCTATTAATGATTTGTCAACTTCACAGTGGTGTGAAGTGGGCCACATATTCAGTGGAAATTTTACTTTGGTTCAGTCTTTTCCTGGGCTGGTCATGTGGAATCAAATAATGTATCAGGGTGTTGGGCAGCAGTAGACACAGCTCCTAGTTTTGGCTACTTTCAGTACAGTAGCCAATAAATTACATGAGATGTTCAACACTTTATTGTAAAATAGGCCTTGTATTAAATGATTTTGCCCAACTGGAGGCTAATGTAAGTGTCCAGGGCCTGTTTAAGGTAGACTAAGCTAAGCTAGAGCTTCCCTGGTAGCTCAGCTGGTAAAGAATCCGCCTGCCTGCAATGCAGAAGACCCTGGTTTGATTCTTGGGTTGGGAAGATCCCCTGGAGAAGGGTCAGGCTACCCACTCCAATATTCTTGGGCTTCATTGGTGGTTCAGACAGTAAAGAATGTGCCTGCAATGTGGGAGACCTGGGTTGGGAAGATCCCCTGGAGGAGGGCATAGTAGCCTAGTCTAGTATTCTAGACTGGAGAATCCCCATGGCCAGAGGAGCCTGGGCAGGCTACAATCCATGGGGTCGCAAAGGGTAGGACATGACTAAGCAACTAAGCACATAGCACAGGCTAAGCTATGCTCTTCATATATTGGGTGTATTAAATGCATTTTCAACTTATATTTTTGACTGACAATGTGTTTGTTGATATATAAGTGAAGTCACTCAGTCATGTCTGACTCTTTGTGACCCCATGGACTGTAGCCTACCAGGGTCCTCCATCCATGGAATTTTCCAGGCAAGAGTACTGGAGTGGGTTGCCATTTCCTTCTCCAGGGGATCTTTCTGACCCAGGGATCGAACACAGGTCTCCCACATTGCAGGCAGATGCTTTACCATCTGAGCCACCAGGGAAGCCTCATCATAAATAGAGGAAGCTCTTTTTATCAGTTCCAAACTTAATAATCCAATTATGATCCAAAACCCCAATTTGGAAGTTCTTTGTGAGTTCAGATATATTTCTTCAAAAGAAGAATGTTTGAAGTCACAGTTAGAGTCCTCATCCAGGTAATAAAGATCAACCATGCTTACCTGAAGTGTGAAACTCAGTGAATAGTCAGAGGGGTTCACAATTAGTTAAACATCTCTTTAGGGGGAAATACATTGTATCCTAGTCTGTGAAGCAGGGAGCGGCTCTGACTTCCAGAGCTTTCTTCTTTTGGGGGTAAGATTAAGATACTCTCTTTGAAGTGCCCTAGTCTCAAGTTATAAAGTGGTTCCTAATTGCTGAAAGAGAGGTTTTAGCAGATTGGAGAGGGAAGACCACAAGTATGACTTTGGTGAAGCACAGAATGTGCAGGTTCGAGGATGGGGTTCACCAGTTCCAGTTAGTATAGACTCACACACACTCCACTCTGGACTCATTCCCTTTGTCTGCCTTTCTGTCCCAGTTATTGCATCTCTTTACAAAATAATAGTAGTGTTAGGAGAAGTCTATAAAGCCATTTTGTAGGTTAAAAGCAGCTGAATATTGTGCTAGCTCATGTGGTTCTACCTAATTAGAATGGCAGGAGTAACAAGTATCGAATGCTTACTATGAGCCAGACATTACCTAATTTGAATTTTTCAAAGAGGAGTGATGTGTTGGTACTATTGTCATTTCCCATTTACATAGGAGAAAATGGAAGCTTGGTGAAAAATTAATGAATTTGCCAAAATCCATACAGACCTATTGAGCTAGTATTTTAACTTAGGCTTTTGCTCTTGAGTAGTCTGAGCTCATGAAATAAGATTTAACAGCATCTCCTCTATCTACCAAGCCTTACAGTAAATTGCAGAAGTGGGTCCACAGTTGTCATTCATAAAAACAAATAAGGAAAGCTCACTTTTTCATCATACCATCACCCTCTAGTTTTATTCTTTTTCCACCAAGTTCTGAGAGAAAAAGGAAAAGGCATTATCAGAATTTTTGCAGCAGAAAGAGCTTTTAAATTCATAGCCAGAACTCTTCTCCAAGAGTTACTGAGAAGGATTATCATTACAAAGGCAGGTCAGGGGTCTGGGGAGTGATGGGGAGGGACCAGGGAGTTTTGGGGTGCTGTCCACCCTGTGCATCCTGGACAGGAGTGGGGCTGGTAGCTAGGAGGGAGGCAACAGCCGGAGCCTCTTGCCTCCTGCACGTTCCTTCTCCTGTTACCTTCCCTGCAACCACTGATGAGTCAGTTAAAGGTCTTTCTATCTGTTCCAGATGTCGGAATCTGACTTGACTGGTCTTTGAAAAAAGCGAGAGTTATTGGAAATATCCTCAGACATTTCACTGAATCAAAGGGGGAGGTTTTGAATAGCAGACCTCATGAAGAGTCTTAATCAAGGAAGCTCTGAGCCCTCAGAAACCTAGGGCTTCTCTAGGGCGCCAGGGCTGATTGACTGGCCTCAAGTCCCCCTTGTTTCTCCAAACCCACGTTCTCAAGAGAAAGTTATCTAATAGGCCCATCCTTGGACCAGGCTGTCAGTATCCATCAGCCATGGCCAGGGAGCAGGATCCTTTAACATAGAAATGAATGTTGGGGGAGGAGACAGGTCTACTCAGAGCTGTGTCCTGAGACGGGAGAATCACTGCGGAGGGCCTGTGAAACCCCAGGAGTTCTCCATTAGCAAGGGGATCTCTGTACTGTGTAATAGCTCTGTGCAGGTTTATCTCCTTCTTCAGCAGAGTACAGGATCTCATTGAACTTTGCCCCTCTTGTGAGCCTGGTTGGACAAGACACTCACTAAATGCTTATTGAGTAAATGAATTCTGTAGACCTTGACTTTTGATTGGCAAGGCCAAAAATAAAAATAGGTAGCATTTATGGACATAGGATTTCCCAAAAAGGCTGAAGGATGAAAAAGAGAGAAATAATGATATAGTGGAAAGAACAAAGGGGGAAAAAAGGGAGAAAAGTAGAATACCCAGAAAGGAGTGCCAGAGAGGAGGGTAGCATTGTTCTGGTTGTTCAGCAAGAAAAAGCCTGTGGTTCTGATGCCATCTTTTCCTAGGAAATGGGACATGACCAAGACATGATTCATATTTTCAAATATTTTTAAAGAGTATTTTATAGTATTTTCAAATATGTTGAAATGTTTTTTTTTAAATAAAGACTTCAGTAGATTTTTTAAATTAACTATCAAAATTATAACTGGATTTCACATTCTGTTCCCAAACAGAGCCTACAATAGCTCCATCTCAAGTTTCTGCAAATAGCCTATCTTCCTCAGAAATTGAAGTTTCATGGAATGCCATTCCTTGGAAATTGAGCAATGGACACTTACTTGGTTATGAGGTAATATCTTTTAAAATTAATTAGCTCGTGTATGAATGTTGGCAGGCTACTTTGCTTTCGTTTACAAGTCTTTATAGTAATGAAATCTTAGCTAAAGTCTGACTTTGGATATTGTTCCCTGTGACTGTCAACAAATATTGGTTTTAACTCAACCAATTGAATGAAAATAACTTTAGCATGGTAGAAAAGAAAATAATAATAAAATGAAAGGAAATAATGTATCCCATGGGCCTAATCTTTGAGCTGTATTGACAAAAAATAAGATTGAACTCTAGTATTTAAGTTCATAGGATGACTTTGACGACAATTAACTCAATCTCCAGTGCTTTGGCTTATTTTCTTGGTGGACTTGTTGCTTCTGGGCTCTGAAGAAGCCATCTGTGTAGAATATAATTCTTGCCTTCAAATAATTGCCTTTGGTGAAAGAAGATGAATGGTGTGAAATAGGATAACACACAACCAAATGTCATGAAGATCAGACTAGGTCACACAGAGTGGCTGAGGGCTGAGAGACCTTGAAAGACTTCATAAGGGCATTCAGGCTTAACAGAAAAAGTAAGGAAACACAGAGAAAGTGGAAACATTCCAGACTGAGCATGGCACTTTGGAGGAATGGAAGGAGTAGCGGTCTGCCTGTGGAAGCTGGTTTCAGGTGAAGAAAAGAAAAATACAGTGGAGCCAGGTCACAGATGGCCATAACTGTTAAGAAGAACCATTCTGACTGGGCCCCATGTTTAGGAGGGAGCCGTTAGGGAGAACTGAAAACAAATGGGCAAAGAATGGACAAGATAAAAAGTTCAGTCTTCAGATTTCTCTACCACTTTGTAGTAGCCGTCGTTGTGATTTACCTCCACCCCCAGCCATCTGCTTAGGAAGCTTCCCTCATGCTTCTAATTCCTGATTCTGTGGCAGGTTTACATGCAGCACATGTTTGCAGTACAGGACCATGTACCCTGCCACCTGCCAACATACCCTCAAGTGATTACACCAGGGTGGCCAAAAGGTGGATCAAAGGCCACTGCCCATGGACAGGTCAGCTGAACTAAGTCAGATTCTTGTATGATGTCTTGAAGCAAGCAACACAGAGGTTGTGTTTAGTAAGAGTGATACCATGATATGTCAAATTTAGGACCCACGTCAGACTTGCCAAGTGAAAGTGAGAAAGAGTTATTCTCTCAGTTATGTCCAACTCTCTTTGAGATGCTGTGGACCATAGGGTCCCAAGCCCCTCTGTCCGTGGGATTCTCCAAGCAAGAATATTGGAGTGGGTTGCCATTTCCTTCTCCAGGGGATTTTTCTGACTCAGGGATTGAACCCAGGTCTCCTGTCTTGTAAATGGATTCTTTACCATCTCAGCCCCCTGGAAGCCCAGTGATGGCCATTGGGAAATAGAACAAAGAAGCTCTACCAGGACAAGATGGAGCAGACATACTCTGCTGCTGCTGCTAAGTCACTTCGCTCATGTCCGACTCTGTGCAGCCCCATAGACGGCAGCCCACCAGGCTCCCCCGTCCCTGGGATTCTCCAGGCAAGAACACGGATGCAACCCTAAAAAAATGCAGGAGACAAGGACCCACGGAGCCTTAAAGAACAGAACAGAATAGCTCTTTGACAGCACCCAGTACTCAAGTTGGCTGTGTTCTTTCTCATAATGTCGCCTTGTCCTTCTTTTCAGTCAACTTTCTTTACAAGTGAACTTCCAAGAGTTCCAGGTCCTTGTAACCAAACAAGCAGTGACTTGAGTAAGCACTAATGACAAAGCCAAGAAAGGATAAGCTAGAGCAGAGGTGTTCAGAGGAGGCCCCATAGGCCATCTTGCCCGCAATTACCTGAATTTTTGCTGAAGATGAGCCCCCAGAATCATCCCTGGACCCACTGAACCCACTCATCTAGAGACAGATGTCATGAATGTGAATTTTTAGTGAGTACCCATAGGGAAATATCTTCCTGCACATGTGTGTATAGGAGGCCCTGGTCTTGGCACAGTGACCCTTGATCAGAGACAGAGCTATTCAGCTTAAGGAAGGTAAAATGATATTGAAGAAGCAAAACACCACATACATATAGAAGAGCAACTTGGTTAGCATATTAAAGGGAGCCAGGAACATTTGGATGAAAAATTCCTGTAATTCCCTAGCAGTGAATGGAAGCAGTGAAAGACAGTGGGCAACCAATAGTAGGTCCCCCATAATTAGAGAAGTGGCATTGACAGGGAAGGTAGGTGGGATAGACGGAACACAGATGTACTAGTATAGTTCTGAGGTCAAATCTGTGCCAGATTCCAACCCTGCCTTTCCCTTTGCTGCAAAAGTGATGTAAATTCTATGAGCCTTGCTTTTATCACCTGCAGAGTGGGAACAATGGACCTAACCTAACTAGGATTTTGAGAACATAAACTGTGATTAGATACTTGTGCATCTCACAGTTTCTGGCTCATATTAGTAACCAATGAAGAAGCATCAGCCATATTCCCAAAGAATTTTGAGATATAAATTTATAGATTTCTTCCCAGTAAATATTCTCAAACAATTCTTCAACTCTAAGCGCTTTTGCCTCAGGAGAGTTTGTGACAGCTATTAAGATGGGATGACCTGTGAGATTCCTTCCTTCCTGGCTTTGTTTCCAAAGCTCAGGCCTTTAAGCCGATTATTTCATGTATCCTAGAGAGTGGGGAGAGAGAAAATGCCACAGCGGAAAAAAATGCAAGAGAAATTTCAGGTGATTTTGGAAGAAACAAAGATCTTAGGCTTACGAAGTCCTGTGGGTCCTATCACTTTCTCCCTGGCAGTGCCCAGGGTGATGGTGAGACCACAGAAGGGAACAGATGCGCTTCCTATACTCAACAAGGACTTTTTATTTCCCCAGCATGGCAGAATTGCTGGGCCTACAGGGATCAAACAGTTTAAGAGTAAGTTATCTTGGCAAGGCTTTGGGAAGGGAACCCCAGGAGTGATTGAAATCAAGCAGGATATGAAATCCAATGTTAAATCAGATTTACTTAGAGAAAATAAATGAGCTCATCGTACATCCCTCCAACAGGAGACTGAGGTACACCTCCCCCGTTCAATAACTTTGTCCTTTACAAACTCTGTGTGTGTTTCAGTGTGTGTTAGTCATTCAGTCATGCCCGACTCTTTGCAACCCCATGGACTGCAGCCCACCAGTCTCCTCTGTCCATGGGATTTTCTAGGCAAGGATAATGGATTGGCTTGCCATTTCCTTCTCCAGGGTACACTCTATGACAGGGGCATAATTCTCGACCTGGTTGTAGCTTGTGAAATACTTAAGAGAAATAAATAAGAGACTATATATAAATGAGCTTTGTAGGCTTCCAAGGGCCACAGGAGTGTTATCAGTCACTGGTGATTGTCTGACAGCTTGAAGGCAGGTAGATGTTGATGTTAGAATATGTCAGTTTAAGCAGATCAGGAGTCATCCAGATAAGCAACTCTGTAAGAAAAGAGAATTATACTGCTGTGGCTCAGGTTGATTGAACAAGAGAGAAAACCAAAGCATCCATGTAGTTCCAGGATAGTTATCTTGTTAAGTTCCCACCATTTTTGAATTAGACAAACCTGCATTCAGATCCACTAGAGCAGAATACAGTCTCCATCAGGAACAAGAAACCCTGCCTGTTTGCTCACTTATGTATCCCAGGTGCCAGCAGTTGTATCCAGCACAGAGGAAATTTGCAGAAAGCTCATGGTGACTGAAGAAATACAATTTCAGCTCCATTATCTTATTGCTCTTTGGCCTTGAGCACGTGATGAATGTTCTCCAAGGCCCTGTTAAAATAAAGATAATAGTAAGTAACTCACAGCATCATTGGAGAAGTTTTAAATGAGATAAAGCAGCCTTTGCGAAAATGGGCCAAAGAGACTTTGGGAGCTTCTGCTTTTCTGTTTTTGCATATTGGGCTTTGGGATAAGATTTCACTGGAAGGAAAATTCTGAAAACCAGTGAAGGAGTACAGAAACACATAGCACAGTCTTGAGCATGGGACTCAGCACTATGGTTTGTGTTGCTACTGGTGTTGCCATTGGCCAGGAGAGCAAAAAAGATGAGGAACTGATGAGGAAATGGAAATTGCCTTGAATTAATTATAGCATCTTCCCTATGAGAGTAGCGAACTTAACATCCACATAAAGCCTGAGTACAGTATTGAAAGGAAACAGCTAGTGAAAATTTCCCCCCAAGGGCTTGCGTGTGCTGGGTATGCTCGGTGGTGTCTGACTCTTTGCGACCCAATGGACTATGGCTGCCAGGCTTCTCTGTCCATGGGATTTCCCAGGCAAGAATAGTGGACTGTGTTGTCATTTCCTCCTCCAGGGGATCATCCCGACCCAGGGATTGAACCCTCTTCTCTTGAATCTCCTGCATTGGCAGGTGGATTCTTTATCACTAATGCCCCCTGGGAACTCCCCAAGGGTTTGGTGTGTATGAAAAGAAAGAAACAAGAAAGAAGGAAACACTCTGTGCGACAACTTAAGAAATAGTGTATATAATTGTGCCAAGATAGAAATACGTATTTTCATAGTCTCAGTAATGATTTAAACAGTAACCTGGAAGAATAAATGACTTAGCTGAGTATTTAATTAGCAGTCGTGTGGCTAACTTTCTGGGTTGCAGTTTCCCCAATATATCTTCGCAATTGTTAATAGCTCCTGCCTTCCTCTCATCTCAGTGGGGGTTGATCATGTGCCATGGGGCGTGCTGAGCACACATCATCATTAGCAGCTAGACTAATTTTTTTTTCTGATTTGACCAAGAAGTTGTTGAGGAGCTCATTTCCCTGGGCTCCAATTTATTTCATCTTCTAACCACAACACTCAGGCTCAGATCTCTTCTTGTGCCCCTTTTTGTAGAAACAACAGATAAGAACAAGATAAAGAGGAGACAGATGGTTTAAATTCATGGGTAGTAGGTGCCTGAGAAACAAAAGCTCCAAAGTTCTATTTTGGTACATACGGTCCATTTCTTTACAGTCATTTTGTGACTTGAGAAAATAAAACTTGGAAGAATAATCTTGACAAGCAATGGGAAAAGCTATATTGTGAAATAATGTGTGTGTGCATGTGTGCATGCACACACACGCGCTCAGCTGTGTTGGACTCCTTGTTACCCCATGGACAGGATACTGGAGTAGGTTGCCATTTCCTACTCCAGGGAATCTTTTCGACCCAGAGATTGAACCCAAGTCTCCTGAATTGGCAGGCAGATTCTTTACCACTGAGGCACCTGGGAAGCATTTTGAAATATTACAGGTAAGTATATTTTGAGAGGGGAGCTAGTAGATTTTTTTTTTTTAATATTTGACAGAGGAACATAACTTGGGCAGTGAAGGGGTGGGGGACCTAGTAGATTTTTGTTGTTGTTGCCAGGAGAATATAACTAAAAAATGTATACAGAAGACCAAACTGAAACTTCACTGATATCTCTGTTCAGCCTCCTGTTGTAAACAGCTATATGGAATATATTTAGCTCCCACTATTTTAATTAGAATAGGAAAAGATGTTAAATACTTTGAATTCTTTTTGAATATAAAATTTCTACTGGCAAAAATGAAAACATATAGACAGAGTCTGATTCCTTACAATCAGGCAAAGAATTAACTTCATTCTAGAACGAAGAGTCACAGGTACATAGGAAAATTGGATAGAGACAATTCAAACCCTTTTAAATAAATAGAAAGCTGGCAAAAAATGAAGTGAGTAAATAAAAAGCAGACTATTGGGAGGTAATGGAAGGATTTGTTATGCTGGAGAGAGCAGTAAGTATGTGTGTGAGTGAGGGTTGCCCAAACAAAGCAGGGTTTGTTATTAGGCACATATTGTCCTTACCAAACTGTGACTCACTCAGCACTGAGAGACTAAATACCCAGCCTCTCTTACCTTGCACCGGCCCATCTCCTGGCTTCTCTGTTTCTAAACTCAGGTTTGGCTGCTCACCTCTCAAAAGGTCAAGAGACAAGTGCTGATAGGAATGGAAAGGTTGCTTTATTCAGGAGGCCAGCAACCTGGGGAGATGGCAAACCGATTCTGAAGATTCTGCTCGACAGTCAAGTTTTTAAAGGGAGAATCATTTGGGGAGTGGGCCAGAACCTTCATCTATCTTCGTCACGTGCAGACTATTTTCTTATTGGTTGGTGGGGAGGTAACAGGGAAGTACTCCAGGAATCTTGTGCTCCTCCTTCACCTGGGTGAGGGGAAGGGTGGTGCTAAGTTCCTGCAGAAGAACTCAGAGGTATTGTTAAGTATATTTCTTGAGGACCCTGCACCTCCACTCCACTTCCATGCACTATTAGTTCTTTACTGCTTCCCCTTAGTTTCTGCATTTCCTCTCTTTCCTGTTAAGCAACTATTTGAATCTGACCTTTGGAAATCAGGGAAGGTCAAGGAGGTTAAATGAAACTATTTTCTGCAAACAAGAAATAGGGGACACAGAAAGGATTTGTACCTGGAGGGTTCCACAGCGTCCTGCTGCATCTCGTCTCCATCCAGTGAGAAGCCAGAGAGAGGGTCAGAGAGCCTGGCATGCAGTTCTCACAAGTCAGCCCCCCAGGGACTGAGTGCCAAGCAGGGAAGGGCTGTCAGGGAACCCCTAAAGAAGAGCAGAAGATAGATCTGGATTTGTCTTCTTAAACACCATCGAATGCATTTGCCTGCCTGATATTTATCGAAATGTGTTTTGTCTGGCAGCTAAGAGAAAATATGTCTCCCTGAAAATCTAGAAGTATGCACAAAATTATTTTGGTCTATTAAAACTGCATTTCTGACAATACCTGTACTTTAATGGCTTAAAAAGGTGCCATTTTTCAATACATTGTTTTCATAAACTGCATTTGGTTTAAGGTTAAGTGAAATCTGTGATGCCATAATATGAAGGACTCCTCACTGCAAGGACATTAGTTTTCGGAATAACCACATTACTTGCAGGAATAGAGATAGCATTTAAAATGCTGATATTCCTCAAGTTTGCTTCTGTTTACCTACCCAGATCAAAATATATTGGTTTGTGAACTGGTGTTACGGTTCTAAAGAAAAAATTATTATCTCATCAAGAAATTGGAGTCCCAGTGTTTTATAGGCACATACAGTATTAGGACTTGAGTAACTAGCTTGGTGAATTAAAGGAGAAAAAATATCCGTCTCTGTTCTATCCACAGAACAGTTCTGACATGAAAAATGTGTTGTTGTTGTTGTTGTTGTTGTTGTTGTTTTTCTTTTTTCTCTACACCAGCCTGTTCTCTGATACCAGCAGCTATGCTGTGCTTAGTCACTCAGTCATGTACAACTCTTTGCGACCCCATGAACTGTATGTAGCGACCAGGCTCATCTGTCCATGGGATTCTCCAGGCAAGAGTACTACAGTGGGTTGCCATGCCTTCCTCCAGGGGATCATCCCAACCCAGAGATTGAACCCAGGTCTCCCACATTGCAGGCACATTGTTAACTGTCTGAGTCACCAGGGAAGCCCCTGATACCAGCTAGGTGCCCCAAAATACAATTCAATTCTGACACTGTATGAGGAGTTAGCTTCAGATACTACAAGGCTTACTGGGTTGGGAAGATTTCCTGGAGAAGAGAATGGCTACCCACTCCGATATTCTTGCCTGGAGAATTCTGTGGACAGAGGAGCCTGGCTGGCTACAGTCCATGGGATCGAAAAGAGTAGGACATGACTGAATGACTGACGCTTTCACTTTCCTACAGGTTAAGGGTTCAGTCCCACAAGACTGGTACCCACCACACACAAACATAGATGCCATCAGTCCAGGTCTCCTCTGGTCAACTAGGGGGGTTACCACAACCCCCTCCTTGGGTTTGAGAACTTGCTAGAATGGCTCACAAAACTCAGGATAGCACTTTGCTTACCATTATCCATTTATCATAAAGGATACAACTCAGGAACAGCTAAGTAGAAGAGATGCCTAGGGTGAGGTTCGTGAGAAGGGGCACAGTGCTTCCATGCCTTTCCCATGCCCTCCACTCTCCCAGCGCCTCAATATGTTCAGTTACTAGGAAGCCCTCAAACCTTGTCAGTTAGGGTCTTTTATGGAGGCTTGGTAGCGCTAGGGGTAAAGAACCTGCCTGCCAGTGCAGGAGACGTGAGATGTGGGTTCGATCCCTGGGTTGGGAAGATCCCCTGGGGGAGAAAATGGCAACCCACTCCAGTTTGCCTGGGAAACCCCATGAACAGAGGAGCCTGGCAGGCTACAGTCAACAGAGTTGCAAAGAGTCAGAGACAACTAAAGCAACTTAGCACTTCATTGAAAGGAAGGAAGGATTGAATCATTTACCATTCAGTTCAGTTCAGTTCAGTTGGTCAGTCGTGTCCGACTCTTTGCGACCCCATGAATCGCAGCACTCCAGGCCTCCCTGTCCATCACCAACTCCCGGAGTTCACTCAGACTCACGTCCATCGAGTCAGTGATGCCATCCAGCCATCTCATCCTCTATTGTCCCCTTCTCCTCCTGCCCCTAATCCCTCACAGCATCAGAGTCTTTTCTAATGAGTCAATTAATGGAGAAGGCAATGGCAGCCCACTCCAGTACTTCTGCTTGGAAAATCCTATGGATGGAGGAGCCTGGTAGGCTGAAGTCCATGGGGTCACGAAGAGTCGGACACAACTGAGCGACTTCACTTTCACTTTTCACTTTCATGCATTGGAGAAGGAAATGGCAACCCACTCCAGTGTTCTTGCCTGGAGAATCCCAGGGACCAGGGAGCCTGGTGGGCTGCCGTCTATGGGGTCTCACAGAGTCAGACACGACCGAAGTGACTTAGCAGCAGCAGCAGCAACCAAATTAAATTAACCTCCAGCCTTGTGTCAGGAGGTGGGCCTCTAAGTTCCAACCCTGTAATTACAAGGTTGATGACCAATTTCCATCCTGAAGGTAACCAGGAAGGCACAATCACCAGATATATCATTGGCATACAATGACGCTTATCACTTCTGACATCCTAAGGATTTGGAGGGAGGGGTGTGTCAGGAAACTCCAGCAAAGGCCAGATACATATTTCCGCTGTATCTCTGTGATGGGAAGGAGGGAGGGATTTGTAAACTGCATGTGTTTAAGTTATTTACAAATTAAACAATATTGGGTACTTGATGTGTACAAGCTTTGTACTGAGTGGCAGAGCTATGGTGATGACTAAGACAAATCTGCCTCCTGTGCTTGATTCTACTTTAGCATCCTCCCTTCCTGCTATCTGCTGTGCCAAGGAATGCAGTTGCTACCCCTGGGGCACACTCCCTCTAGCAAAAACCAAGGCAGCGTCATCCTCTACTGATGAAAGGAGTGCCCTGTACCTCTCAGGTGATGAAACAGTGTTGAGAGCCACAGTTCAGTCTTAATCACCTCTTTCTTTGGAGTAGCTTTGCCTTTTATTTTTGCTGGCTCTGAACTCATAGTGAAGCTACCACATGAAAATGTCTGTGTTTCTTCAGGTCTGGAAAATTCTCAGGACATTTTCTCTTTAATTGGTGCCTTTAATTGTTGGACTTTTCCTTCCGGAACTCTGGTTGGAACATTTCATTTTATTCTCAGTGTTTCTTAATTTGGCTTTCATAATTTTTGTTTCTTTCTTCATGTTCTGGAATTATCCATTCTTCTATACCTTCCAGCCTTCAGCTCAGTTCTAGGACTGATTTCTTTCTTAACACTGTATTCTTCAGGGGTCGGAATCCTACTTGATATTTTTCAGATTTGCCCCATCTTTTTTCTTTGTCTCCTCTTCTCATATCATAAATTTAGTCTCTTCTTAGTAAATGTGAACATTTTAAGTATACTTCTTTCAAGGTCATTTCAGATAAGTGTGTTATAGCTCGTGTCCTGTCGTCCAGTCTGCTGACTCTGTTTCTTGTGGGCAGAGCTCTTCCTGAGCTTTGTAGTATTTCTTTCTCTGCTCATCCTTTGCAGCTGCTGCCTTCATGTTCTGTCAGTGTTACACTAACTCTTTTTACACAGTTGTGTTCCTGGGACCCATTTCCTTTCTTCATCCCTGTATTGCTGTTGTGCCTAGGAAATCCAAATTAGTGTGGAGTTACATTCTGTCCTCTCAGGTGTAGAACTTTTGGTCTCTCTTCATGCTTGGCTTTTCCCTCTTTAAAAATAGTCTATCCTCAGATAAATATTTTGAACAAAATTTTATAGAATATAAGTAATTTATTACTTATATAATAAAAGTATCTATCCTCTTATACATATTTTTTACCAAAATGTAACTGATTTATTACCTGGAAATATATATGTCATTGCTTTATTTCTTTATGCTTTAGTTATATGCATTTTTATTCAACTTTTAAAGTAAAGCTATTTGAGAAGATCATATAATCAATTCGAACTAATACCATGCTCAATTTTTGCACTAATTTTCTCTATGATTAAATATTGATAATACTTGTCAGCAACTGAGATCTAAAAATAAATCTCTCATTCTAATACATGGAGATTGCTTCAAGTGCTTCAGAAACTGCTGTTAAGAGCCTTCAAGCACCTTTTAGGAATTGATTTATAAAAGATAATCCGTATGCCAATCGAAAATTGTTTTTCTCTCTTCTTTAAATCAGTCTTCTAAGGAGAGATTTCTTAGGCAATTTATATTGAGGTAATTTGAATACAAGAAGAACGGTGCAAGGATTGCAGCCTAACAAGAGGCCAGTATGTAAGGATCCTGATTGATTACTTAATTTCAACTGACCTCTGCCCTTCCACCTGTTGAGTGACCTTTACTAAAGCTCATAATTATGTGATCTTTCCCCCAATCTATGCTATATCTCAGGCCACAAGTTTTGAGGTTGCCCATAATGTTTTATTAAAATTATCAATTATGTGTCATTCTTGGTTAATAACTAGACAATGCTTTCAAGGGCAGGGAGAGCATTTTATGTTTGGAGTCATCTAAACCTAGCAATACCTCTAGTGCTTACAGTTGGTGAATTTAGAATGTACTGGGCTGTCAGAAACGTTTATTTGCATTTTTCTGTAAGACATTATAGAAAAACCCAAATGCAGTTTCTGGCTAACCCAGAGTATGAGTTTTCAGTGGCCGTTAGCCGTTTGTTGCGTGTGTGAGTGTGTGTGCTCAGTTGTGGGTTGCTGCTTCCTACTCCAGGGGATTTTCCCACCCCAGGGATCGAACTCATCTCTTAAACCTTCTGCACTGGCAGTTGGATTCTTTACCGCTGCGCCACCTGGGAAGCCCCAATTTATTGGGTGTGACTTTATAAAAGACAATTTGGCATGTTATTTCTAATTAATAAAAATAATATGTAGTTTTGTTTGAGAATGGTAAATGGTGTCAGATATATGGATTTTTTTTTCCTACAATTTTATCATCAAGTTTTAGTATGTGCTGTGCTGTGCTTAGTTGCTCAGTCATGTCCGACTCTTTGTGACCCCGTGGACTATAGCCTGCCAGTCTTCTCTGTCCATGGGCATTCTCCAGGCAAGAATACTGGAATGGGTTTCAATGCCCTTCTCTAGGGGATCTTCCCAACCCAGGGGTCAAACCCAGGTCTTCCGCATTGCAGGGCAATTCTTCCCCATCTGAGCCACCAGGGAAGCCCAAAAATACTGGAGTAGGTAGCCCATCCCTTCTCCAGGGAAACTTCCTGACTTGGGAATCAAACCAGGGTCTCATGCATTGCAGGCAGATTCTTTACCAACTGAGCTACCAGGAAGCCCAAGTTTTAGTAGATCTAATGCTTTAAAGCTGTAGGAACTACATGTTAAGTTTAATCCTAATCACTTGGGCTTGCATCTTCCTTTCAAGGTTTTTTCTGAATATTGACAACTGCTTTCCAGGAAAAATGCACATACACCTATCCATGAGCCCAGTATTTTACATGAATTTAAGGGGTCATTGATATAAATATAAAAATATATAAATATACATGCATATATACATGCACATATATGGGGAGAATATCTAGCATAATATTACTGTGGCATTTTGTGATTATTATTGGAAAACATGAGATTTTATATTTTACTACTAATTTTTTAAAGAAATAATTTTATAGTTGATCATTTAAAATAAAAAACAAAGCAAAATGTAGCTTTAGGTGTATTTTTCTCAGAGAACTGAAATGGGTTTGCCCTATGCAGCCTATAAACACATTTTGTTTGTCCACACATTATTTTTAAAAGATTGAGCCAACTCTTCACTTAGGACAATTTGACATTTAAAGCAGGATTTCTGCTTTCTTTTATAAAAAGAAAACACTGGGTCCACCTTCTCCCATCAGTCAGAGCTGAGCAGAGGTTCCATTACAAAGATGAGACTTGCCTGTCTTTTTTCCACAGACCCCACAAGTCTGTATTGCCTTCATGACTCTGATGGCTAGGGTTTGATTGCCATTTTCATGGTGCTCAAGAAACTGTTTACTTACTCAAATTATAGAAATGGTTTCTTGTTTTCATATTTTGCTGTCAAAGTAGAACAATGAAAATCAGACCAAAGGGCACATATCACAGGAAAACCTGAGGAATAGTTTGGTAACTTTCTTGCTGCTGTTGGTTTTGTCTCTTTTTTTACTTAGGAAGGGTACAAACTGTCTACCAAACATAGCCAAACTTCATTGCATAAATTGGAGTTCACTGGGGAACATGTCTTATTATGGTTATCTCTTCTACCCTTATTTCTTTAATTTATCAAATACTCTCATAACTTACTTTTATATTTTTATACTGTGAATGTAAATATATACATTTATAAGAAGTTTCAGATCATATTACACAATTCAGTATGCTATGCTATGCTAAGTCACTTCAGTCGTGTCCGACTCTGTGTGACCCCATAGACGGCAGCCCCCCAGGCTCCCCAGTCCCTGGGATTCTCCAGGCAAGAACACTGGAGTGGGTTGCCATTTTCTTCTCCAATGCATGAAAGTGAAAGTGAAGTCGCTCAGTTGTGTCCGACTCTTAGTGACACCATGGACTGCAGCCTACCAGGCTCCTCCGCCCATGGGATTTTCCAGGCAAGAGTGCTGGAGTGGAGTGCCATTGCCTTCTCCACACAATTCAGTATAATGAAATACAAATAAAATATTGCAATATATCCATAAATTTACCTACTACATGCATTCCTGTTTTCTGCAGCAGCTCTGCCTGCACAGGGGGACTTGGTGACACTTAGCTATCACTGTAGGACAAGCCAGTGGACAGTACTGGCTTTTTGATCCTCTTTGCTCTGACAAGTCGGTTTCTTCATAGAAGGAATCTTCACAATCCTTTAGAGTTTAAGCATAGCTGTCAGCCTTCTGGAGTAGAACTTGGGCCAGGTTGATTAGGGTCTAAGAAAGAGGAGCTGCTCACTCTATTAGAAATGCAGATTTCCCTTCATTTTCCCATTTATAAGGCTATGGTCTAGCAGCATGTAGCACTTACTCTTTGAATTTATATGGTTTATTTGCATACTTAATATCTGTCTCCTCTAGGGTCCCTTTTCTTTCACCTCTGTAAGCCTAAAGCAGCACCCAGCACACTGCCCGCATGCTAAGTCACATCCAGCTTCTTGCGAAGACCCATGGACTGTAGCCTGCCAGGATCCTCTGTCCATGGGATTTTCCTGGCAAGGATACTAGAATGGGTTGCCATTTCTTCCTACAGGGGATCTTCCCAACCCAGGGATTGAACCCTCCTCTCCTGTATTCGCAGGGAGATTCTTTATCACTGAGCCACCTAGCACGTAGTAGGTCCTTAATAACTCCTGTGGAATAACTGATGAAGTACATAAATTACAGTGCCTGTGTTGGTGAAAATCATTTAATGTAAGGATGCTGTTTTGTCAACCCTCCGCATCTTTTATGTTTTCTTTCTACCAGGTGAGGTACTGGAATAATGGAGGAGAAGAGGACTCATCAAGCAAACTGAAAGTGGCAGGAAATGTGACATCAGCCAGACTCCGTGGCTTGAAGAGCAACCTGGCATATTACACGGCTGTCCGGGCTTTCAACAGCGCTGGTACCGGTCCCTTTAGTGCCACAGTTAATGCAACCACCAAGAAAACTCGTACGTACATTCTGATGTTTTAAATGGCAAAAAACATACTTTCCATTTAAAAATAATAGTCTTCTTTATTATTCTAGATGGACAACCCAAGTCAATAAGCCCACTGGATTTTTTAAAGCCAGCTCAAACTCAGAGGCACACATACATGTCTTCCTGACTCCCCTAAATCTTTGGTTAAATTCCATGTGAATATGAATGTGCACTTTTTGAAAAGTCTTAGTGTGGGATGTTCTGTCAAGGCTATCCACTTTTCTTTTAAAAATGTGATCACATGAATTGGTTTGTTTCATGTATTTTTAGGTCTCCAAAGCTTGAGGATATTTGATAAGCATGAATAACTTAAAGTGAAGTCTCTCAGTCGTGTCCGCCTCTTTGTGACCCCGTGGACTGTGGCCTGTCAGGCTCCTCCGTCCATGGGATTTTCCAGGCAAGAGTGCTGGAGTAGATTGCCATTTTCTTCTCCAGGGGATCTTCCCAACCCAGGGATCAAACTTGGGTCTCCTGCATTGCAGGCAGACGCTTTACCGTCTAAGCCACCAGGGAGCTTAGGCCAAACAATCAAAAGTGATTTTTTTCTTTCCTACATTATTGCAAAGAAGGAAGTGTACAATAAAAGGTTACCATCCAAAGATGTTGGTCCACATGAATATATTGATATATTTAGAAATCTGACCAGAGATGTCAGTCAGTGATTCCTTCAAAGCTGAGTCTTTGGTAACTGTATTCACAGATGCATTCACAAACACCAATTATGAGCTATACATTAACCTGGCTTTAAGTTAGGCTACCGGAGAAGGCAATGGGACCCCACTCCAGTACTCTTGCCTGGAAAATCTCATGGATGGAGGAGCCTGGAAAGCTGAAGTCCACGGGGTCGCTAAGAGTTGGACACAACTGAGCGACTTCACTTTCACTTTTCACTTTCATGCATGGAGGTGGAAATGGCAACCCACTCAGTGTTCTTGCCTGCAGAATCCCAGGGATGGGGGAGCCTGGTGGGCTGCCGTCTCTAGGGTCGCACAGAGTCGGACACAGCTAAAGCGACTTAGCAGCAGCAGCAGCAGCAAGTTAGGCTACAAGAAAATCAGTGATTTGCAGTCTGATTGCTGTTCACATATATTTCCACGAAACTGATAGCAGCCAGTATCTATGTAGTCACTGTATGCAATGCAGCCACTTGAGTCACATTGTCATCATCACAGCGACTGAGAACATTTTATGTCCGCTTGTTTGACATGTATTTCCACATCTACACTTCAGACCTACCACATTAAGATAGGTGTCATTTTTCTTTCTTTTTTAAAGGTGAGGAATGTGAGGCATGAAGGGATTAATTTAATTTTACCATAATGATGTATCACTTTGACTTGTAGAAAACAATTTTTTCTTCTAAGTTTATTCCCAAAATTAACTCAGTAAAAATGTTTTTAAACTTTCTGTATATGGGAATGAAATAGTTATTTTGCTTGATCGCCAACTTCATTTAATCCTATTTCCATATATAATTCCCAGATTTTCATTGGCTGGCCAAAAGTGCTAAGAACAAAGATAGTATAAAATTTAATTGTATTGGCTAGTGTTGTGGGTAAATTAAAACATATGTTAGTCACTCAGTCTTGTCTGACTCTTTTGGGACCCCATGGACTATAGCCCACCAGGCTTATGTGTCCATGGTATTCTCCATTCAAGAATACTGGAGTGCCATGCCCTTCTCCAGAGGATCTTCCTGACCCAGGGATCTCCCACATGCAGGCAGATTCCTTACCATCTGAGCCACCAGGGAAGATCTAAGTTAAAACATATATATAAAGATAATTCTAGAGATTTCCCTGGTGGTCCAGCAGTTAAGATAGTCCCACTACAGAGAGCCACGGGTTCAGTCCTGGGTCAGGAAACTAAGATCCTGCATGCCATACAGTGTGACCAAAAAGTGAAAAACAAACAACATAATTCTACTACTTTGGATTTTTTTTTAACCAGTGTTAATTTGATTAGGAAAGTCCATATGGTTACTTTTGTATCAATATTATCTATAAAAAAGAGAGTTTGGAGTAGAAGTTTAGCAATAAAACACTTTAATCCCTTTAAGCAGCATGTATTTACAAGCAGCCATCTAATGTGATAATTAATTGTCCTTCACTAATTATTAGGAGAAGCCTGACCCAATCTCTTATTTATAGCACATGGTTGGGGTTTAGACCATGGAACATATAGGTGTGACAACAAGCTAAAAATATTCTGCATTTAGAACTTCTCACTAAGTATGTTTGGTATTCCCAATAACACTTGTGAATTAGTAAGATTTAAATACACATCATTATTTATATATTCAAAGGCACAGTATTAATCAAAATTTCTGATTGCACAAATATATGCAAACAGATTTATCTGGTTCTTTCATCTGACTTAATAATTGATGTGATTACTCACTAAGAAATTATGATTGTAAAAGACAGTGTGACATCATCATGGAATCAGTGAAGAGTTTCGTGAATTGGTTAGACAGAAGAGATTGATTATAAATCAATAGGAATATCATGGTAATGCACAGTGAGTGAAATAAAATTTTAAAAGGAAGCACAACCCCTTTGAAATTTAAAGATAGCTTATAAATACCCCATCTAAAGTAGAAATTTGCAGGTTACAATAATGATGATGATGATGATTTTAATGACTAGCAATTTAGAGAGCAATTTCCAGTCACTGTTCTAAGTGTGTTTCATGTATTGATTCTTAATACTCACAGCAACACCATGACTTGGAAATTATTAGTAGTCTCACACTTTGGAGACGAGTTTGCTGAAACATCATATAACTATATTTATAATTATATGAGAGGTTATATAACTCCATGAGATCACAAAGTAGCCAGAGAGCCATACAAATTCGTCTTAATCACTGTACTATCTTTTCTTTCAACCATATAATTAGAATGTTCATGTCATACATAGCACCAATATTTATCGGGACTTTACTTTGTGTTTAGGAACCAGGTAAGGTGATCAGAGATAGACAGAACTTCTGTGCTCATGGAGCTGGAGCGTGATAGAACTTCCAACAATTGAATAATATCTGCCTGAAAATGATACATTCCTACTGCCATTAACTGGAATTTGTCTGTGGGGCTGTCAGTGTTATTAAAGAAAGTTTTCTTATGCTGAGTGGGAAATTCATAGAGATAATTAAAATCCCATAACTATTCAAAGATTGTATATAAAGATCATTGTTAATTTTGAAATTTTATGGTAATAATTTTTCAAATTTATCAAAATAACAAAATCTTTTAAAAGTTTTTCTGACAGCTCTTAATAGTCATCCTAACCTTTAATGTGGTATTAGCTTGAAATTCTAGTTAAGAACTTTGATAAGGCTTTTGTGATTATCATTATAAGAAGAATTATTGTCATGCGTCAGGCATAAAGAATGAAAATAGCATCTTTGAGTCCTTCCTTTCTATCTGTCTTCTCCTCTGGATTGTAAACTTTATGGGGAAAGAGTCCTTCTGTGTCTTGTTTACCCAGCCCCAGTGCCCAGCATGGCTCTGAGGGTCGCTCGTTAAATATTGAGTGGGTGACTAGATGGATGAATGAAATCTAAAGAAGCCCATAAGTGTGAAGTACTGAACATGATGAATACAAAACTCCAAAATGTCTGGAGTCCTTCACCATCTTGCTTAGAATGTGCAAGTTTCATGTACTTGTAATCAGGGAATTCTGTATGCAAGGCTTTATATTCATACAGATCTTGGGTGATATTTTTGATTAATGTAAATAATACGAGGATTCTCAAGTACTGCACGTGTAGCTTCCATTAAGCACTTTATTTCTGATATCCAAATACTTGTATTTTTTAAAGCATTTCTAAGTTAAACACTAATTAGCATCTTTAAATAAGATGGGTTTTTTTTTAACTGGAAACCCAAAGAGAGCTAACTCTTAAGAACAACTTTTATCTAAAGGTGCTGATGAGGAAAAATTTCAGATGGCATATAAATGATGAAATGATGTGGCTTCTGAAAGGAGACATGTATATTAAGAAGTTTATGTTTGGAGATTGCAAGAAAGAATGTGGAGGCCACATATTCTGCTTTGTATGACTGAAAATTCAGGTGTTAATTCTGGCTTTCATTGTGGGTAGATTCAGCTCTTTGCATCCTTGAGAATCATCCATTATCTCAAATTGACTCTCAGTCATATCTCTTTGTGACTGCATGGATTGCAGCCTGCCAGGCTCCTCTGTCCATGAAATTCTCCAGGCAAGAATACTGGAGTGGGTAGCTGTTCCCTTCTCCAGGTAATCTTCCCAACCCAGGGATCAAACCCAGGTTTCCCACGTTGCAGGGAGATTCTTTATCATCTAAGCCACCAGGGAAGCCCAAGAATACTGGAATGGATAAGCCTATCCCTTCTCCAGGGGAACTTCCTGACCCAGGAGTTAAACCAGGGTCTCCTGCATTGCAGGCAAAATTCTTTACCAACTGAGCTACCAGGTAAACCCATTTCTAAAGCTAAATTATTTAAATTATTTACCCCATTTCAAACCTGGCCCTTCTACAGTATTCCCCCATCTTGGTGAATTCAATCCCATTATCTCATTTGCTCAGGCACAAAGTTTGGGTGGGGATCACTCTCAACTTTTCTCTTTCTCTTATACCCTACACCTGATCCAAAACCTGACTTCTACAAGAATCCACCACTTCTTAAGGCATTCACTGCAGCCGCCCTGGTACCCACTGGTACAGCCCTCACAGGGATCAGAGCAGTGGCCCTGGTCATTCAGCCCAGCTGCCTTTGCCTCCCTCAGCCAGAGTGGGAGTGATGGTGTCAATTCTCTGCTCTGATCCTTCCAGTCACTTCCCATCCCACTCCAGATGAATGCTAAATCCTTAAAACATTGGACAAAGCCTGTATAATCCAACTTCAAATCCTACTTAGACTTGCTTCCTGCTATTTTCCACCTGACTTATTCCACTTTCCTTTCAGGGCCACTGCATTTGCTTTTTCCTCTACCGGGAAAGCTCTTCCTCTAGATGCCCATGTGGCACCCTCCCCCAGGCTCACATGTCACCTCAGTGCCCCCTGACTGCCATATTTAAAAGCACTGCACCTCATCTCCCAGCCTTCCCTCATCTTCCTTGCTGCTTTATTCCTGCTCATCACGCTTAGAGCCATCATACATACTGTGGCATGTTCATATTTATTTTATTGTTTCAGCAGTCTTCCTTGACTGAAGGGCAGACTCCTGCAGGGCAGAGATTTTCCCTGTTTTGATCATTGCTCTATCATTACTGTCTAAGTAATCATAGTTGGTGCCCTATACATATTTATTAAACCAACAAGACTATCTCTTGGCTCTGTTCCATGGTGGCATCATTCTCACCAGATACCCTCTTCAGAGTAACAGAATTTCCAGTAAGCACCTCCAAGCCCATTTCTATCAACTCAACATGCTGGGAAATTGGGCAACTCCTTCCTGATTCCTGCACTCAGAGCCAAATTGTGGCCAGTAGGGAGAAAACCTCGATTGGCCTGGCCTCTGTCACATGCCCAGATTCTCCCCTTGAGAAAACAATGAAATTAAATGGTGAAATCAGTTTTTCACTTGAGTGTTCACATGTCCAAATGGAAAGCTCATCCGTGTAAGTTGAGCCAAAATTAATTGCCTGGATTTAAGGAAGCCAATTAAGTGTGTCCTCAGGAAGTAAAAAGGAAATGTGAATAAAACAAGCATAGAAAGAGTATGAGTCAGAATATTTCAGAGTCTGTTGATAAAATGAATATTCCTGCTTCAAATACCTAATTTGAAAATTCTAGAGTTTTTATAGGTACAATTTAATTATATAAGCAACCACTCTAAGACTCAGGATCCATATATATATATCAGTGCAAGGCTTCTCATTTTAGATGATCCGCTTTCTCAATTTTTGCCATTTCTGTAGGCCTTCTCTACTAATGTGTACCTAGTATTTTTTCTTAAAAACTAACTAACTTCTCTTTTTACTTAAATAAACTTAAAGAAAATGAAAACTAACTTCCTGTGTAAGGAAACCAATATCATTGGGTGTTAAAAAATAATAAATAACAATGACAAAATAAATATAATGAAAAATAAGCTATTCTCCATTTTAAATACTAGCAACATGGTCTTGTCTGTTCAGACATCTGAACCTGCTTCCTCTTTGTTTGTGATGTAGCACTAAAGGAATATGAAGGACCTGTTGTTGTTTAAGTTGCTAAGTCATATCCAACTCTTTTTTGACCCCATGGACTATATAGCATGCCAGTTTCCTCTGTCCATGGGATTTCCCAGGCAAGAATACTGGAATGGCTTTTCATTTCCTTTTCCAGGGGATCTTCCCAGACCAGGGATTGAACCCATGTCTCCTGCAATGGAGGAAGGATTCTTTACCACTGAGCTACCAGGGAAGCCCATAAAGGACCTGTGCATGCATTTGTGCTTATGGCCCCCAAATCCAGCTTTCTCTTGAAACCAATAAGACTAAAAGACACTTCCTCTCCCAATGACTAAATATTATTTGTTGGCTTTTGTGTGTATCACATACCATGTATATATGTTTGTTTATGACATGCCAGAGATCACACATACAGCATTAGAATATACTGTTTACTAACAATGCACATGCCTCGGATTTAGACTTTTTTCCCCCCAATCTGTGGACTTCAGGAAATTGATTCCTGATTTTGTAAGCACTGAAGCAAGATAGCAATATAACAGTGAATTTAATCAGGATTCCATTAGGAAGTTTCAGCTAATACAGAGTCAAATCCTCCCTTTGGAAAAATGTATAAATCTTATGAACTTTACTTGGTAGGAGCTTTGGTACTTTTTTTTTGAAAATTGGCCTACCTTGCCCATGAATTCTCTAAAAATGTGTAAATGTTCTAATTATAGACTACAAATTTTCATGTTGATATTATTCTAAAGGAGAGATTTTGGTTAAGGAAATCCCTGGTCATTTAAAAATGAAGAAAGAATTTCTTCCCTGACTTTCTAGATTAGACCCCAAGTAACGTCTTTTCTAGCCTTCCCAGGTGGTGCTAGTGGTAAAGAACCCGCTAGCCAGCGCTGGAGACATAAAATACGCAGATTTGATTCCTGGCTTGGGCAAATCCCCTGGAGAAGGGCATGGCTACCCGTTCTAGTATTCTTGCCTGGAGGACACAATGGACAGAGGAGCCTGGTTGTCCGTTGCAGAGAGTTGGACATGACCGAAGTGACTTAGCATGCACACATGCAGAGGCTTTTCTGGGTTTATGCTAAGTTAAGAAGCAGGTGTTTTTGTTGGGTTTTTAAAAAATGGTGTCAATTTCCTATGGTAAATAAATTTATAATTCAGTGATTTCAGGACAAATATATCTTATTATTTGGGGAAAAAATGGCTTTTGGTGATTTGTTTTCTGCACCATGTCATATATTTTAGCAGTTTAATTACAAATGCTGATGTTTAACTCAAGTGAAATCCAAGTGGAAAGTATATCCTCAAGCTACCACTTATCATGTAAGTCAGCTCGTTACCATCAGATAGTCAAGAAATCTATTGAGTTTTGCCTTAAGTCACAGCAAACATATGTTCTTAAAATTCCATGTTTTGAAAGTCAGTGCCAACTTCCCTATCCACACTATGAAGATATCACTACTGAAAATTCTTGACAGCAATATTCTTTAACAACCTCTACTTTTTATAAATAAGGGAAAACATTCATTGCTAGAAATTGGAGGAAAGTAGAAGAAAGTAATCACCCATAAGCCTATCACTCAGAAAGACCATTTTAAAATTGTTCTTTCTTTCCAGACTTATGTTCTATGGTATTTCTCTTAGACAGTGCCAGTTTTGCCATGTATTTAGCTACCTGGTATCAGAACTTTCACTAGGTCATTAATAATTTTCGTAAATATGTTAGTGTATGTATAACATTCCATTGTGATAATCGCCACAGTTTAACCATTTTCCTATTGGTAGACATGTCTTATATTTCCAGCTTCATCCAATCAACAGCCTTGTAATCACCTGTATGCAGTCAAGTGGCTGCAGACTTAGTAAAACTTACAGAGATGGTGTTGAGGAGTCTGATAAGCATATATATGGAGGATATCATTATAGGTGCTAAAAAAATGATAATAAAAGCCTTCGACATAATATTATTCTTGTCACATAACATTTGAAATTACTGAAATAATGCTGCAGCCTATCAATTAGTGTTGTCACTGTGCCACATTTCTACTAGAATTAGATTAGTTTTTATTATTTTCTTTCTATTTTACTGTACTGCCAATACAGTAGAGATTGAGTTGACAAAGGAAAAATCTACAGGTTATGAAAGTTGCGATATGATTACACAAATTTCAAAATGTAGATCGTATATCAAGTTAGTTTTAATAAAGTGTGAAATTCAGCCAGCCTTCTGGGTTGGGTTTCTAACCAGATGGAACTGAAAAATAAAACTGGAATTCTTAAGAGAGATGCCATCGACTCTCCTGCCCATTTTCGCTTCAGTACCTAACTCCATGCAGGTACAAAAATGCACTGTGTTTCATCAGAGCTGCTTCAGTTCAGTTCAGTTTAGTCACTGAGTCATGTCAACTCTTAGCAACCACGTGGACTACAGCACGCCAGACCTCCCTGTCCATCACCAAATCCTGGAGTTTACTCAAACTCATGTCCATTGAGTCATTGATGTCATCCAACCATCTCATCCTCTGTCATCCCCTTTTCTCCCACCTCCAATCTTTCCCAGCATCAGGGTCTTTTCAAATGAGTCAGCTCTTCACATCAGGTGGCCAAAGTATTTGAATTTCAGCTTCAGCATCAGTCCTTTCAATGAATATTCAGGATTTATTTCCATTAGAATGGACTGGTTGGATCTCCTTGCTGTCCAAGGGACTCTCAAGAGTCTTCTCCAACACCACAGTTCAAAAGCATCCATTCTTCCACGCTCAGCTTTCTTTATAGTCCATCTCTCACATCCATACATGACTACCAGAAAAACCATAGCTTTGACTAGACAGACAATTTTTGGCAAAATAATGTCTCTGCTTTTTAATATGCTGTCTAGGTTGGTAATAGATTTTCTTCCAAGGCGCAAGCATCTTTTAATTTCATGGCTGAAGTCACCATCTGCAGTGATTTTGGAGCCCAAAAAAATAAAATCTGTCACTGTTTCTATTGTTTCCCCATCTATTTGCCATGAAGTAATGGGACCGGATGCCGTGATCTTAGTTTTCTAAATGTTGAGTTGTAAGCCAGATTTTTCACTCTCCTCTTTCACTTTCATCAAGAGGCTCTTTAGGTCTTCTTTGCTTTCTGTTGTAAGGGTGGTTTCATCTGTGTCTCTGAGGTTACTGATATTTCTCCTGGCAATCTTGATTCCAGCTTGTTCTTCATCCACCCCGGCATCTCGCATGATGTATTCTGCATATGACTTAAATAAGTATGGTAACAATACACAGCCTTGATATACTCCTTTCAAATTTGGACCTAGTCTGTTGTTCCATGTCCAGTTCTAACTGTTGCTTCTTGACTGCATATGGATTTCTCAGGAGGAAGGTCAGGTGGTCTGGTATTCCCATCTCTTTCAGAGTTTTCCACAGTTTGTTGTGATCCACATAGTCAAAGGTATTAGCATAGTCAATAAAGCCTGAGTAGATGTTTTTCTGAAACTCTCTTGCTTTTTCCATGATGCAACCAATGTTGGCAATTTGACCTCTGGTTCCTCTGCCTTTTCTAAACCCAGCTTGAATATCTGGAAGTTCACAGTTCACATACTGCTTAAGCCTGGCTTAGAAATTTTGACTTTACCTGCTAGTGTGTGAGATGAGTGCCATTGTAGTTTGAACATTCTTTGGCATTGCCTTTCTTTGGGATTGGAATGAAAACTGATCTTTTCCAGTCCTGTGGCCACTGCTGAATTTTCCAAATTTGCTGGCATATTGCATGTGGCACTTTGACAGCATCATCTTTTAAGATTTGAAATAGCTCAACTGGAATTCCATCACCTCCACTAGCTTTGTTCGTAGTGATGTTTCCTAACCCCCACTTGACTTCTCATTAGGATGTCTGGCTCTAGGTGAGTGATCACACCATCATGATTATTTGGGTCATGAAGGTCTTTTTTGTACAGTTCTTCTGTGTATTCTTGCCACCTCTTCTTAGTATCTTTTGCTTCTGTTAAGTCCTTACCACTTCTGTCCTTTATTGTGCCCATCTTTGCATGAAATGTTCCCTTGGTATCTCTAATTTTCTTGAAGAGATCTCTAGTCTTTCCATTCTATTGTTTTCCTCTATTTCTTTGCATTGATTGCTGAGGAAGGCTTTCTTATCTCTCCTTGCTATTCTTTGGAACTCTGCATTCAACTGGGTATATCTTTCCTTTTCTCCTTTGCCTTTCGCTTCTCTTCTTTTCTCAGCTATGTAAGGCCTCCTCAGACAATCATTTTGCTTTTTTGCATTTCTTTTTCTTGGGGATGGTCTTGATCACTACCTCCTGTACAGTGTCATGAACCTTCTTCCATAGTTCTTCAGGCACTCTTGTCTATCAGATCTAAAATCTAATCCCTTGAATCTATTTGTCATTTCCACTGTATAATCATAAGGGTTATAACCCATATAATCATAGCCCCATGGACTATAGAGTCCATGGAATTCTCCAGGCCAGAATACTGGAGTGGGTAGCCTTTCCCTTCTCCAGGGGATCTTCCCAACCTGGGAATCGAACCCAGGTCTCCCACATTGCAGGCAGATTCTTTACCAGTTGAGCCACAATAGAAGTCCAAGAATACTGGAGTGGGTAGCCTATCCTTTCTCCATCGGATCATCCTGATCCATAAATCCTGTATTGCAGGCAGATTCTTTACCTACTGAGCTATCAGGGAAGCCTAAAAAATGAAAAAAAAAAATTGCTCAGTCGTGTAATACCCTTTGCAATCCCTTGGACTGTAGCCTACCAGGCTCCTCCTGGAGCATGCAAAATCCTTGGCATTTTCCAGGCAAGAGTACTGAAGTGGGTTGCTATTTCCTTCTCCAGGGGATCTTGCCAACCAGGGGATTGAACCCACATCTCCCACATTACGGGCAGACGCTTCACCCTCTGCGCCACCAAGGGAAGCCAGAACTGCTTAGGCTACTGCTTCATAGCTCTGTCAGACTGGGCTAGCATAGCTCAAGTATCGAAAATTTCCACACCTCAGACGCTTTAAACTTACAAGAGTTTCTTTCCCATTCATGCTACATATCCATCACTGGTGTAGCTCAGATCCAGTCTATTCCGTCTTCATTGCAGGATCCAGACTGGAGGAGCAGCCACTTTCCAGGTCGTGCTGGTCTCACGGCAGACGGAAAATGATGGACCATGCTCTTCAGTGCCTCCTAAAGGGGTCATTCCACATTTGCTTTCCCTCCCCTGCCTGAAGAAAGCCATATGACAAAGCCTGATGTCTGTGAGATGCCAGTGAGAAGGGGATGCATGTCTTCCTAAGAGCAGGGGACCACAAGTACTGTAGCCAAGCTGCTTGTCAGTGACAGAGAGGCAGGGGAGCTTGATCTTCTCACAGAGGGTGAGGAACAGAGGATTGCAGAGACTTTAAATAATAATACAGTCTACCCCAAAACATTTTTAGACACTGATAATCAATCCTACCAACCAATAATAAGGATCATTAAAAATGTTTCTGGAGGAGCTAAGAATAAATTGCAGGTATCAAGAGATGCCTAGGGATCCCTGAGTTGCTCTTTCATCTGCCTATACTGCCTGCGCCTTCGTCCTTCATATCTTTCCTTCAGCATCTTCAACCTCAAGCCTTTATAGATATAACAAGTTAATTTATTCCAGCCAGATGGATTACTTACATAAATATGTCAATTAAATATCCCCAAGACATATAAAAATTACCCCAAATGACTCTTGATTTAGAAAGAAGAATGATAACCTCAAATGCCTTCAATAGACAGGCAGGTTTAACTAAGCAATGGGAGGTGAGTGGGGCAATCTCTTCTTCCTTCACCCCATCCTTTATATCCATCACTGTAGGACCAGTGTTTCTCATTGTTTGGTTTTGCAAAAGAAACCAGAAGTCTAGAACTTAAATGAAACTTCCCAAATTTAAATGTTGGCACCTACCCCAAATTAAAATACAGTATTTGGATTAGACAAGAAATATTTGTTAGCTGGGTCTGGCTTTCAGGAACTCTCAGGTTGCGGTGTCTGATTTGAAGCTTTATAGTTTCAGATGTTTCACTGTCTTGTGTTTTTAACTTCAGCAATAGCTCTGCCGGCCGTTTTCCTTCTTTTGCAGTTGAGACACTGGCGTCTATCAGGTCAGGGGAGTAGACTCATTACAGCTGACTTGTGAATGGCCACAGTGCATCTAGAAAGTCTGAAGTGTATTAGGTAGATCTGGTCTGTGATGTTTCAGGCTTGCTGTTTGTTGGTGCACAAAGGTAAATTCTTAGCGAAGTGGCAGCACATCAACCTCCTAATCTGAAGGGTCTGAGCTCATGTCTCAGAGAAGGCATAGTGTTAGGACTTCCCAGGTGGCTCAGTGGTAAAGAATCTGCCTGCAAAGCAGGAGACCCGACTTCGATACCTGGGTCAGGAAGATCCCCTGGAGGAGGCATGGCAACCCACTCCAGTATTATTGCCGGGAGAATTCCGTGAACAGAGGAGCCTGGCAGGCTACAGTCCATGGGGTCCCAAGGAGTTGGACATGACTGAGTGACTAACACTTTCACTTAAAGGTAAATAGTTTTGCTAGTTTGTGGAAGGAAAGGGTTAATATTTGAAGTTTGACATTAGTAAGCTAGAAAAGAAGAGCAGTTAAGACTTAATACAAGGTACATGCGTGCTCAGTCACTTCAGTCGTGCCCAACTCTTTGCCACCCTCTAGACTGTAGCCTGCCATACTCCTCTGGCCATGGGATTCTCCAGGCAAGAATACTGGAGTAGGTTGCCATGCCTTCCTCCAGGGGAGCTTCCTGACCCAGGGATTGGACTCAGGGATGAAACCCATGTCTCCTGCATTGCAGGCGGATTCTTTACCACTGAACCATCACAGAATCCCCTAATACAGGGTAACTAAAGATTACTAAGGGTGGAAGTCAAAAGTAGGAATGAAGATAACTAAAGAGAAGTTTGGATCATACAATAATCAAACTTTGTTCATAATTTGCTTAATGTTTTACAATCTCCAGTCATTGAATGATTCTTGAAAGATTTTAGTCACATACTCAAACAATCTGATTATTATTTCCCTAATTTATTTACTTTAATACTCAAATATATTTATTTTATTATTTTGTTTTTTTGTTGTTGGAGAAGACTCTGTTGTTAGTTTATTTATTTATTTATTTTATTTTATTTTATTTTTTAAATTCACAATATTGTATTGGTTTTGCCATATATCAAAATGAATCTGCCACAGGCATACATGTGTTCCCCATCCTGAACCCTCCTCCCTCCTCCCTCCCCATACCATCCCTTTGGGTCATCCCAGTGCACCAGCCCCAAGCATCCAATATCGTGCATTGAACCTAGACTGGCGACTCGTTTCATATATGATATTATACATGTTTCAATGCCATTCTCCCAAATCATCCCACCCTCTCCCTCTCCCACAGAGTCCAAAAGACTGTTCTATACACAGTGTCTCTTTTGCTGTCTCGCATACAGGGTTATCGTTACCATCTTTCTAAATTCCATATATATGCGTTAGTATACTGTATTGGTGTTTTTCTTTCTGGCTTACTTCACTCTGTACAATAGGCTTCAGCTTCATCCACCTCATTAGAACTGATTCAAATGTATTGTTTTTAATGGCTGAGTAATACTCCATTGTGTATATGTACCACAGCTTTCTTATCCATTCATCTGCTGATGGACATCTAAGTTGCTTCCATGTCCTGGCTATTATAAACAGTGCTGCGATGAACATTGGGGTACACGTGTCTCTTTCAATTCTGGTTTCCTCAGTGTGTATGCCCAGCAGTGGGATTGCTGGATCATAAGGCAGTTCTAGTTCCAGTTTTTTAAGGAATCTCCACACTGTTCTCCATAGTGGCTGTACTAGTTTGCATTCCCACCAACAGTGTAAGAGGGTTCCCTTTTCTCCACACCCTTTCCAACATTTATTGCTTGTAGACTTTTGGATCTCAGCCATTGTGACTGGCGTGAAATGGTACCTCGTTGTGGTTTTGATTTGCATTTCTCTGATAATGAGTGATGTTGAGCATCGTTTCATGTGTTTGTTAGCCATCTGTATGTCTTCTTTGGAGAAATGTCTATTTAGTTCTTTGGCCCATTTTTTGATTGGGTAATTTATTTTTCTGGAGTTGAGCTGTAGGAGTTGCTTGTAAAATATATTTATTTTAAAAGGCTTTGTATCATTGTTATTTACAGAACATGGTTAATATTCTCTCCATTACAAAGTGGTAGTCCTACATTTTTTTTTCTATAAAAATGAAAGCAAATCAGTTATTTAAACAGAGAAAAGTTTAACAGTTAAAACTACAGTGAATAGCAAAAAGAAACATAATCATTTGCCAGAAATGTGTCCATGAAAATAAGTTTTGCAATGAGCGAATCGGAGTGTTAATGATTGTTACTAGTAGAGTGATATTCTGTTCTTGATTGCTCAATTTGAGATGAATTATTTGTAGTAAATATATCCTTAGGTCAGAGTTAATTTGAATTATGACTGTGTGTTTTGGGGTGTTTACCAGACATCTGTGTGCAACTGAAAACATCTGAGTTATTTGTTTGTATAATGCCCTTTGTTCTGTGTCATTATTAGAATCATAGTTTAATCTATGTGTTGTATTTAAAGTAGATTGCCACTGATGTGCCAATTTCAGCGTCATCAAAAAGAATCATATTTATGAATAATTGCATCCAACTAAGAGTTGGATGTAGTAGGTTTTTTTTTTTTCCCCTAATGTGAATATAGGCAAATATTTGCAATTAAAATGTTATCCACGTAAATCATCTTAGTGGTACAAGTACTGATCTCTGGGAATCACTAACGTGGTTCATGGTTAGAAGTCAGAAAATATCTTTACCTTGTTCTCACTGTACTTAGGAGAATCTCTGACACAGAGCAAGTGCTTATTGAGTATGTAGTGACTGAAAGGGATTTCCAGATAGAAACCTTTTCTGCAAGGCCTGTGTCATTCATCCGGTCTGCCATGCCTTCCTTCTTATCCCACCACTCATATGACCGCCATCATCGTGGCCTGTTCACAGATTCCAGTTCTGCCCCATCCCTCCGACTCCACTACCATCACTTGCGTTTGGACCTTTATTGCCTTTTACACAAAATGCTACAGTGTATTCCCTACGGAGCTTCCACCAAGGTTTTCCTCCTTCTCCCTCTGCCCCGCAGAAGATCTATGAGCACACACCTATTGGTTCCACAGATCTGATCCTTCTTCAGCCTTCTGCCAATTGCCTACAAAGCAATGTTCCTTTTCTAGTTCCTTTGACCTTCTAGACCCTTTAGAATATGGTTCCTACCTGCCTCTCCAACTGCCTTTGCTCTGATCCCTTCCCCTCATCCTTACCTGTATTGTCAGGACTCAGCTCCCCATGGCACCGTGTTAGTTCTTGGCCTCTGCACCCTGGCCTGTGTCATTCCTTCGCCTTGGATACCCCCTGCCACGCCCGGCTCAACCCCCACATGTTCAACTCTTATCATCTTTCAAAATCCACTTGAGATGTTGGCACCTCCTTATCTGCTTTTTCCCTTAACACTTAGAACTATGTTAGTTAACAAATCATTTAAGTATTTAACTAACACACCAATTGTTTAACTGTTTTTTTCTTATTTTTTCTTTCTGTTATGTTTCTTGTCTTCTTAGCCTCAACATGATCAGCTATATTCAAACTCTCAAGCTGATGGTCAGCATTAATGTCCCAGTTTGGTCTTTGTGAAATTTATAGCATTTATTGGGTTGTGTCTTAGAGGACTATAAAAACCATGGAGCTAGAAAATACATTCTAAATCCTATTATGTCATATTTGAAAACACTGTCCAGCCATATGTTGTCCTGCTGATACCATGGTGAATAAACTGATATTTTTTTCCTGATTCTTTACCCAATTCATTATCTTACTCTATCATTGCATGAACCATTCCTTAGGGACACATAGGGAATAGATCAAACTTATTTTCTAATAATGCTACAAAAGTTTTTTTCTTAATCCTTGTGTTTTATTTCTTGCCTTAAAATGGCAGCCAGTTACATATAAAATCTTAAGTTCATATCTACCTTTGACAGGATACTGGATTCGTGACTAAAAACTATGGACATATGGACAAATCATTTGTCAACTCTTTCAAGAGCTGTAGTCACAGATAGTCAGCACAGTGTAATAGGGGAGGCATAGACTTTGGAATTAACAAGAGCTTGTTTGAATCCACATGGTATCTCTTACCAGTTGTGCATCTTAGCAAGTTCTTTGCTTTTAATTTTTGTGATAAAAATACACATGACATAAAATTTCCATCTCACTTCTTTTTAAATGTATAGTTCCTGAGTGTTAGGCTTGGTTGCTGTTAGGCTCGGTTAGCTAATCTCCAGAACTCTTTTCACCTTATGAAAGAGAAAATCTGTACCTATTAAACATCTCCTCTTCTCCTCTCCTTCACCCCTGGCAACCGCAATTCTACATTATGCCTTTATGGATTAACTACTCCAGCTGCCTTGTATATGTGGATTCACATACAGAATTTGTCTTCTTGTGACTGGTTTATTTCATAATTTCCTCAAGGCTCATCCATATTATAACATGTGTCAGGATTTCCTTCCTATTTAGGGCTAAATAGTATTCCATTCTATGGATAAGCCTCATTTTGATTACTCATTCATTTGTTGATGGACACTTAGGTTGCTCAACCTTTCATCTACTGGGGATGATGCTGCTATCAACATGAATGTAGAATCTGTTTTTATAAACTCTCTGGGTCCAGATTACCCATGTACAGAAAATGGGCATTATTATAATGCAATATAATGAGAATTGAGTAAATTATTAAAAAGTATATTCTACCATTCCTAACATAGTTTAGGTTTTAATAAATGTTAGTTGCTAACAGTAATAGAATGTTAAATATGAAGAGAAAGTTGGTCTGATCAAGGATTTTCCAGATGTTATTCTTACCAGTAGTGATAAGAGATGATTTTAAAATAGCTTATAAATATGTTTTAAATTTTAATAATGCTTCATTTATTAAATAGAATACCATAGGAATGTAACTAGCATAACAGGCTCATGATTGTGTGACTATTAGTGTTTAGGAAAAGGCTAAACTGTGTGGATCACCACAAACTGTGGAAAATTCTGAATGAGATGGGAATACCAGACCACCTGACCTGCCTCTTGAGAAACCTGTATGCAGGTCAGGAAGCAACAGTTAGAACTGGACATAAATAGGGAAAGGAGTATGTCAAGGCTGTATCTTGTTACCCTGCTTATTTAACTTATATGCAGAGTACATCATGAGAATCGCTGGGCTGGACGAAGCACAAGCTGAAATCAAGATTGCCGGGAGAAATATCAATAACCTCAGATATGCAGATGACACCACGCTTATGGCGTTGGTGAAAGCAAAGAAGAACTAACAAGCCTCTTGATGAAAGTGAAAGAGGAGAGTGAAAAAGTTGGCTTAAAGCTCCACATTCAAAAAACTAAGATCATGGCATCCAGTCCCATCACTTCATGGCAAATAGATGGGGAAACGGTGGGAATAGTGGCAGACTTTATTTGGGGGGGGCTCCAAAATCACTGCAGATGGTTACTGCAGCCATGAAATTAAAAGACACTTACTCCTTGGAAGAAAAGTTGTGACCAACGTAGATGGCATATTAAAAAGCAGAGAGATTACCGTGCCAACAAAGGTCCGTCTAGTCAAGGCTATGGTTTTTCCATTAGTCATGTATTGATGTGAGAGTTGGACTATAAAGAAGGCTGAGCGCCAAAGAATTGATGCTTTTGAACTGTGGTGTTGGAGAAGACTCTTGAGAGTCCCTTGGACTGCAAGGAGATCCAACCAGTCCATTCTGAAGGAAATAAGTCCTGAATATTCATTGGAAGGACTGATGCTAAAGTGGAAACTCTAATACTTTGGCTACCTGATGCGAAGAACTGACTCATTTGAAAAGACCCTGATGCTGGGAAAGATTGAAGGTGGGAGGAGAAGGGGACAACAGAGGATGAGGTGGTTGGATGGCATCACGCACTCAATGGACATGAGTTTGTGATGGACAGGGAGGCCTGACTTGCTGCAGTCCATAGGGTCGCAAAGAGTGGGAAACAACTGAGTGACTGAACTAAACTGAACTGAAAGTCAATGTTTATTTGTTTTTTTGTTCAATCAAGTTCATTTTTTAAAAAATAGCAAAAATGATGGAAATGAAACATGACTATCTGATGCTTAGAAACACCAATATGGAAAATGAGTAATCAGACCCAGCATGGAGCTTTTATTTTCCCCCCTTTCCCGTTTCCTGTTTTGTTATTATTATTTTTTTTTCTTTTTGTCCATTCAAAAAGTATTGAGTTTAGGATGCACTCATTCAGCTCGTCTGTTGATATTCTGGGACTCATACAAAATAAGGCTGAATGCTAAACATGAAGTCACTTCTTCTGCAAGACTAGTGATGGAATAAATCACTCCAAAATAAATTCCACCAAAATCACTCAAGTTTTCTATACTCTGCAAGCACATATCTCTTGACAGGACACATCATGATGAAGTATATTATCTGAACTGCATCAAATGGAGCCTGTCCTTTTCTGGTGCTGCTAGGCCATGGGGAATCACAGACTTTGGTAACTGTTCTCACAACAGTGCATTCATAACATTTGGATGGAGCCCCCAGAACATAGTCATTAGGAACCTTAGGCAACTGCCATTATGTGTGTTTTGTTATATAAGCTTTGCAACTTGAATGCTCTGAGCTGACCTGAACTCCTTGTGAATATCAGATCACAAATTTTAAACGCAATGTGGAATAGTATGAAAGAACAGACAGGAAGCCAAAGAATCTGCAGGGAATAGTCTTGTTTAGCATCATTAGTCACCTCAGTGTATCTGTGCAGTCTCCCCATGTGTAAGTCCAGCCACCTCTCCCTCATGGCATGAATCAGCGATATCTAGAAATGTCTCAGCATGGCCAATCTTTTATATCATTTTCCATTAACAAATTCAGTTAACCAAGTTACATTTTGTGGCTAAATCTACAAGTACAATGTATTTCAGCACTGTTTTGGGCAATTGTGATGTTGTTGCCAAATGGATAATATTATGTTTGCTGTTTTGTGATTAAGAAACTGACTTTTCAGTGCCCTATGTTGCTCTTGACAAATGCTACCAAACCCCCCTCCTCCTGCATCTAGTGTTCATCCTGCTGCTGCTGCTAAGTCGCTTCAGTCGTGTCCGACTCTGTGCGACCCCATAGACGGCAGCCCACCAGGCTTCCCCATCCCTGGGATTCTCCAGGCAAGAACACTGGAGTGGGTTGCCATTTCCTTCTCCAATGCGTGAAAGTGAAAAGTGAAAGTTACGTCACTCAGTGTGTCCGACTCTTAGCGACCCCATGGACTGCAGCCCACCAGGCTCCTCCATCCCTGGGATTTTCCAGGCAAGAGTACTGGAGTGGGGCGCCATTGCCTTCTCCGCTAGTGTTCATGAGAGGAAACTAAATTATAAATCCACGTTTTTAAACCTCAGAGAGTTTCATTAATTATGTAATGGAATTCTCATTAACGTTTTAGTGTTTTGCCTTATTTTTCTCAAAAATTGATTTAAACTTGGAAAACGAAGACTAAAATATAGACTGTTTGCTGCAATTTTTCATGTGTGTAGCTATTACTTCATGGGAATAAATCTAAGTAATCTTTATTTTTGATTGCCTCCCATTTTGCTCGTCTCGTCATACATGGCTGGCTTAAAAATCATCTGCACTTCATTTCCTACAACTTTAATCTGCTCAGTTGGCAATTTCTCTCAGCCTCTGGATGTATGAAACAGGACACACTGCCTGCCTTTCCTGGCCCATCAACAGGCAACCCTCTAGTGGTGGATAAAAGAATTTCTTTATCTCCAGTATCAACAAGTTTTCCAAGACATCACTGTGGTGATGGTGGTTTAGCTGCTAAGTTGTCTCCAACTTTTTGCGATCCCATGGACTATATAACCTACCAGGCTCCTCTGTCCATGGGGTTCTCCAGGAATGGGTTGTCATTTCCTTCTCCAGGGGATCTTCCCAACCCAGGAATCAAACCCATGTCTCCTGCGTTGCAGATGGATTCTTTACTGCTGAGCCACCTGGGAAGAAATGCCCTAAAGTGTATCATGAATATGCTAAAATGAATTGTCTCACAGTGTTCTGGAAATGACTTTGTAAAAGGAAATTTAGCTATTCTGTTATTTTTTCTGATTCTGCCTATGCACTATGAGTTACCAAAGAGATTCTGCCTTACTTCTGCCGCCTCCTTTATCTATGTGTCGTATGTAAAATATCACTCCATGCTCAAATCTATTTTGCTTTTCTCATTCTGCATTTCAAGCTCCCAGTCAGCCACCAGGAAATGTTGTTTGGAATGCTACAGACACGAAAGTGTTGCTTAATTGGGAACAAGTGAAAGCCATGGAGAATGAATCAGAAGTAACAGGATATAAAGTAAGTGGTATAATTTGCAATGCTTTCTTTTCCCACTTCTGGTAGTACTTTTCAAAGAAAGCTAGATTTGAACAGTTTTTGTTTGTTTGTTTGTTTGTTTTTTCCCTAAATGTTGATGGTGTGGTCTTTATAAACTACTTTTGACATACAGATATCAAGCTGTTTGTGAAAAGAATATTTTTCCAAAATGCCTGATTTCTTAAATATAAATTTAAGTGAAATAATTGTGCTCATATGGGAATTTTAGGCCAAATATTGGTAAAGTGTTTGTTGTTTCCTATTTCTGATACTCATCTATATACTACTTAAAATGAATCCATAGTTTTGGCTCTGATTCCTTGGTCTGGTGTTCAGGTCCTTGCCCCGTCTCTGAAGCCTTAGAAATACCCAACCAACTGAATGTTTCATGGAAGATGTTCAGTCTCCCCACCTCATTGATTTTGAGGATTTGATGAGTCTTACCATGTGCTGACCCTTCATCTAAGATCTGTGATAGATCTATGAATGCAGCAGATACTGTAGTGGGAATAGAAAAACAACTGATATAAATGAAGTAACATCAGGGGAATAATTCTGATGAAAAAATAAAAGCAGGCAGTAAAAAAGATTATGTTTGTTCATGCATTTTAGGTTTTCTATAGGACTAGCAGTCAAAATAATGTGCAAGTGCTGAACACAAATAAAACTTCAGCTGAACTTTTGCTGCCCATTAAAGAGGACTACATTATTGAAGTTAAGGCCACAACGGATGGCGGGGATGGGACCAGTAGTGAACAGATCAGGATTCCAAGAATAACCAGTAAGTCGGTCGAAGTCAGTGTCTCAATTCCCAGCATCAGTTATGAGCCTGCAAGAGAGAGTCTGTTTGCGCACACCCCACCCCGTCTTTTTTCTTTTTTTTCCTACTGTGTCTTTTGTCTGAATGCTGAGAAGGTTTTAGAATATGAGAAGTGAGGGAAGGAGGAATTCCTCAAGAGTGCTGCTAAGTAAGGAGAATGATAAGAGCCGAAAGACAGGAAAAAAAAAAAACAAACCCTTGAGAAATGTTTAGCAAATGTTATTAGTTTAACTTTTGTATTCTGAGCTTTGCATAAATTTGCCTTTGGAGTTCCATAAAAATAGAATTCTTTTTCTCAAGGGCAATGTTGAACCCACAAAACAATTTCAAGATCTTTAATATTCCAGTTGTTTGCCTCCTAGAAATTATAGATATGTCTTATCAGTTCTTTACCAAGTAGAAATTTTAACATTTTTAAGGTCATAACCCACTTTTGGCCAAACTGAAAGACACTTTCTAAACAAATTCTTGGTTTCTGATTTCAAAGGAAGTTCATACTTACTTTTCCTTTCAAAATCCACATGAAGCCTACTTTATTACAATATAAAGTTACACTTTCAGAGTTGAGGGAAACAGACTTTTCATACATATTTTATCAGTGACAGCGGTAGAACACATTTTATCTTTTCTTTTAAATCTCAAGTGTGGAGTTTCGGGGTCTCATTTAAGTACCGCAGAAGCCATCCTGTCTTCATACTTTATTCTCTGGTCCTTAGTAACCTAAATTACTTTGTTTCCTTTCACTGAACTCTACCTAATCTATAGTCTTGGACATTCAAAATTAAAACCCTTATCTGTAATCTTGGAAAACAAAATGGGACATCTTTAGCAAATATAGAGAAAGGGAGATGTGGAAATTTGAAAGAATTTTATCTTTTCATGAAAGCATAAAGACTGCAATACTTAGACCAAAAACAAACAAGTAGCCATGTGAAGAAAATGCGAAATGTTTATCTCAGAACTGAGTTCTGCAACATAAAAATCTGTAGAAACCATTTAGGACTACAGACATTTTTAAAAGTGTATGCACTTCAGTAGAGCAAAACCAGAAATTAATTTAAGCTTATTATTGGTAATATTAGTGTTAATATTTAAGTTTTAAAATTAAGATTAAGATATTCTGTCTTATTTCTACGATAGCTCAAGGTTCAGAGTTAAAATTACAATATGGCCAGGTACTTTTGTGGTAGTCAAGTGGCTAAGACACCACACTCCCAATGCTGGGGGCCTGGGGTTCGATCCCTAGTCAGGGAACTAGATCCCACATGCCACAGCTAAGAGTTTGCATGCTACAACTAAAAATCCCTCGTGGGGATGTCCTTGGTTTGCATGCTGCAACTGAGAGTTTGCATGCCACAACTAAAGATGCCGCATGCCGTAACTAAAAGACCCTGCATGACGCCACTGAAAATTCTGCATACTGCAACTAAGATGCCACAGGCCGAAATGAAAAAGATGCTGCATGCTACAGCTAAAAGACCCAGCATGGGGACTTCCCTGGTGGTTAGCATGCTGCAGCTAAGAGTTCGCATGCCACAACTGCAGATCCTGCATGCCACAACTAATGAACCCATGTGCCGCAACAAAGACCGAAGGCCCCGTGTGCCCTCAACTAAGATCCGGTGCACAGCGTGGCCAAAGAGGAACTGTCAACAGGAATGGGTTCTGTGTGTTTGCAGGAACAGACATGATTTTAGCATTTGAGGGCTGCCATCTCAAGAGTAGCGTTTTCCTCTGACATCTGCCATCTTGCTGAGCATGCATAGGTTGCTGGTCTTAAGTGCAGACAAAGCCATCTCTAGGAAAATGGAGCTTGTTACTGATTGCTTTTTTAAGATGTTGTTTTATATTATACATAACAATTTATGTACAAATGCACAAAAGAGAAATAAACACAGATTTTTCAGAACCCTTCTCTGATGAAGCTTTAATTAAACCATTGAATTAGCTCAAAATTGTCTGTAATAGAGTATAGTTGTTTTCAAAATGATTAAGTTGCTTTTCCACTTTCAATTAAAGTTAAATAATACTAGATAAACAAAACCCAGAATCATTTAAGAAAACTTAAGTACGTCAGGGTGTTTATAGATACTCATGGCAAATAAAATCGGCTACATTGGTAAATAAACTGAAAACCAATGTTAACTTGTGGTAGTAAATTAGGTCCCTGATATGATTTGCTTATGATTGGAAAGACTTTGCTTTTGTCCTGGTTGCTTAAATTGGTGCAGTTCTCATTAATGAGCTGTTTATCGTCTTTGACAGATATGGATGCAAGAGGTTGTACGTCAGCCATCTCCACTGTCTACCCTGTGTCAAGTTATGTCTCTGTAATAATGTTCTTTATTGTAAACACCTTGTGGTGATAGTCACTTTTTAATTATTTATTGGAAACTGAATTGGTTACAAAAGAAGTGCTTTCATGAAATCCAGTGATGATGCATGGTTTTTTTTCAACTGTATTTTTAAATTTCTACTTAGGTAAAATATGAATATAATAGAGAAAAAACAGTAAATCCCTTTAGGGGACTCTGAAATGCCTTAATATTTACTTGATAAACCAAAGGAATTTACATATTACATCCATCCGAATTTTGATAGAGACATTCTTAAGCTATGATCTGAGGCACTGCCTGTGGATGAAGACTCACATGCTACCATGTGTACGCACATGCAGACACATGCATGGCTGTGGTGCTTTTGGTTTTTTTGTTTTTTTTTTTAAATTAATAGAGAAAAACTCATGTAATCCAAATGCTTTCTTCCCATTGTAATAGCACTATTTGGAAGATATAATTAATATTATTTTGAAATGCTCATTTGAAATACTCAAGGATGAAAAATTACATTTTAAAATTTACCCTGTTTGGAAAAGGGTGCATGTGATTCAAAAGAACGTTGTTAGAGATGCTCCGCTAGAATGTGGAAGTGTGCTATTTGTTCAGGTAAACTAGTGAGTGTTTGTGAGATTGTTTACAAATCACTTTTCTCGCTCTGCTTCTCAATTACTCATCCCTAAAATGTGGAGATAGTAATACCCATCTTATCTGCCTCTGCCCCGTGCATTACTTACTAAAAGATAAAGAAGGAAATCTGAAAGTGCTTTGTTACCCCTAATGCACTAAGCCTGTACAAAATATTAGTGTGAGTTTATTTAATAATATTAAAGTCATGAGAACCTGTCATATTTTTAAAGTTTGCACTTTAAACAAAGTTTTCATTGTAGGTAATGCTTTCTCTTTCATTCCATGATATTATTTTGGCATGATCACATTCTATCCTTTTCTCAAAAGTTTTAAAAAGTGAAATAAAATTAAAAGGAATAGTTTCCTTCATACCTATGAACAAGCTTTCAGGTTTTATTAAAACCTGGTGGAAGAAATAAGAAATGACCTGAATCTTAACCCATATATTATACAAAATTCACATGATCCTTCATTTCCAATTTTTTATTCCATTACGGGACTCTTTTTTGGATGGTGGAGATGGTTTTTTAATGAAGTCCAACAGTCTATCAGAGTGAGTCTGGCAGGATTTTTAGCTCCTGAGCTAAATTTGTAATAGAACCATGGCCATGCTGCTGACTTTGATATGTATGACTCAGTCTCTCAATGCATTGTGTTCAAAGGATTGTCAAAGACATGACTTCATAGCAATATGTTAAAAATATAAGAAAATCAGCAGATTGCGTGTTAAACATTGCAAAATCAATTTTTTACCTATTTCCAACAGTTTCACATTTTGCAGGAACTTGTTCTTTGCAAAGATACCTGAATTTGAAACCAACAGATATCAAAAGAGAATACGTATTAGCAAAATTCTGATATCACCATAAAGCATTACTTTACATTTAGAGATTCCTTTTAAGATAACATCATTATACACAAAGAAAAAAATGTTTATAACTTTTCTCTGGAAGTTCTGTATATAGTGTATATATCTAGAAAAAAATCTGAACAAGTAGATTTCATATGACCATTGTTATTTCAGGTCAAAAAGTGGGGGAACACTTCCTCCAATACCTGTATTTTATGCAACATGTAATGGAGTTGTACCTTTTTATTACTTAGTAATTCCTAGAATATGTTCCTATAGTTTTCATTTTCAAGATGATTAATCTCTTGTTTCATGGTGTTTCTAGAAATATATCTCCATGAGATATGTACTTTGTTTCATATTGAAAAGTATGACATTTACCTTTAAATTCCTGTGTGTGTATCCTATGGTTATCTGTATGTATTATTTTTTATTATTCTAATAAAATTTATAAAAAGCAAATGCCTATGTGTGATTAATTGTGTTATGGTCAAAAAGAACATTTTAAGGGAGAAATAAGAGGGCATCATAATAGTTGTTCTGATGCTATCATTTCTTATATTTTTCAGTCTACTTTTTGTCTTTCTATCTTTTAAACTTTTATCTTTTTATAATCTCATGACAGTAGTTTGAGACAATGCCCTCTCTATTAAAGGTATTTCAGCTTTGGGTAGATGGGAGAAAAGAGAAGCAGAAAATTCTCTTATTGAATTATGGTATTTAGTTTCTTCTGATTTTATTTGGTTGATACAGCTACTCCCACTTTTTTGACAAATATCTTCTTAATATTGGTGTCAATTTATCAACTCTCATTAATTTTCTCCTTGGTATCAGGGTTAGAGACTTGCTTCTAAACAATCCTTGTGCTATAATATACACTAAGTATTTGAATACATGCAGTAGGAAAAGATTGATTTTTAATTAGTAAAGAGTTTTAAATATTATCATCGATGTAAGGAAAATTAGACATGAAATAATAATTCAATCATTTTCTTACATGAAAACCTAAGGTATATTTAGAGGCAGGAGAATTCAGTGGAAAAAGTATGTGTAGGGCTTCTGCCAGGGTGTGAGAATACATGTGTGTGTGCACACATATGTGTGTGGCTCTGATTTTAAGTCTAGTTGTACTGGTTGTATTAGTGTAACTTCAGCTTCCCTGGTGGCTCAGTGGTAAAGAATCTACCTGCCAATGCAGAAAAAATGAGTTTGATCCCTGGGTCAGGAAGATCCCCTGGAGGAGGGCACGACAACCCAGTCCAGTATTCTTGCATGGAGAATCTCATGGACAGAGGAGCCTGGCAGGCTCCCATCCACGGGGTTGCAAAGAGTCAGACATGACTGAGAGACTGAACATGCAAATAAAGGTCAAAAAACTGGGGAATGTGCAGAAACAGATTAGACCATCCAAACCAGCCCCAGTGGTATTATCTTCTCAGGGGTGTCAAATCTTCAGTGACTGCTCTTTGGAGAAGTTTCTACTCTTAAGAAAATGGCGGTTATTTGTGTTACCTGTTGAGAGTTAGGAAACAAAATGATGTGTGTGAGTGCCTAGAATCATGCCCTTATTATTCTTCGTATCAGTAGCTAACTATATGACACTGGAAGACAAAAGACAATGTTCGAAGGTGGCCTTATATATGTTCAGAGCTCTCCTTTGGTCTCATTCTGCTGAGAAGAAAGGTACATGATTCCAGGAGTTCCTAGAAGAGAGAGTAAAGTGATTCTAGTATCAGATTAGCTTTTCATCATCATGTAATATTGATGCTGTTAACTTGTCTTCACTCTCTAGGTGCCAGATTCTGCGGTAAGCTCTTTATCTTTTCTCAATTCATCCACACAGCCATCTTCTTAACTAGATACCATTATCCAGTCCTTTCTACAAATGAGGAAACCAAGGTTCAGGAAGATTAAGGACACTGTACTAGATCATCCCAGCAGGGACACCCTTAAAAGGGATTCTAGCCCAGGCAATCTGGCTGCAACCCCTGAGGCTGAGGCATGATTAGGTTTTTAATCTCTCTGAAAATCAGATCCATTAGATTTAGAGATCCCAAATACGTATCTCTAATGCCAATTTGTGGTATACTTTGTTCTGCTGCTATTATTGATAATTCAAGTTGGAGAACCAAACACCTAGGAAGACTTCTTTTAGGTATTGTGGATTTTGATAGTCTCTAATTCTTACATGGAAGGCTATCCAATCTAAAATTGACCAAGTGTCAGAATTCTTTTAGTAAAAATTACAAAAATATTTTTCTGTTTTAAAAATATTTTTCAAGCTGTATGTTTAATTTTCTTCAGACATTTTTAAAATGAAAATGGTTTGTGTTGATTTTCAGTAGTATTACCATTTTCAATGAAAACCTAGGAGTATAGTTCAATTAAATAAAGAAAAATAATTAGAGTGTTACAAGTTTTATTTCCTAATTAAAATCACCCCTGCTGTTTCATATTCTTATAATGACATCTCTTTTTAAATTTAAAATTAATCTTAACTGGTTTCATTTTTTTCCAAAGTATTTTACCCTTTTTAAAAATGAAAATTGCACTGATATTCATTATCATTTGGATACACTTCAGTAAATATTGGAGGTAAAATCACCAGAACAGCAATTACAAATTTAGCAATTAGTAAATTGTACCACTCTTTTGAAAGAAAAGATGTAAACAGATAGGACTATAATTCTTTTGAATGGTCAGGTTTTCTGCTGTTGTTTTTATTTGAACCCTGTCCTGATTTAATGTCTTGGTTTACATATAGGTGATAATTACCTCTTGAACTTGCACCAGAATAATACAGAATTAAATTTGTAAGAAAGGGTTGTTTCTATTGATTGTCAGCATTCATTCTTATTCTTGAATCTTACTTTGCCTGCCGAAATTATCTTGCAGGCTGATGATTCTACCTTGATCAGTAATACCATGGGGAAGGAAAAGAATTAAATCCTGTATAATTGGATGTTACCTGGGAAAACTCAGGAAAAAAAAAACAGAGACAAGTGATAAGAATAGCAAATTAGAATTATTTTACCATCCATCAGACAGTGGAATGTCTGACTAATGTAAATGCCCATGCTAATGTGAAGTGTTGGTGGAGACTGGCTATTGATGAAGTGAAGGATCCATTCAGTGTGATTGGTGGTTTGACTTTTCCAAAACCTTCAGACAGGAATGGCTGCCCTTGCAAGAGTAAGTTTCAGATTCACATATGGAAATGCTCATTGGGATCATAAACTGTGGCACAATAAGTACACTCGTCATTGTGTGCAGCTCCTATTCAGATGCTCAGCACCTAACAGTTGAGTGAACCATTTTGTCTCACCCTTGCATATCTTACTTACTTACGTTTTTTCTCCCATGCTGCCCCTGGAGACATTAAGATATGCCAATTAGGAGACTAAAATGCATTTTAAAATGTATTTGAAATAAAAGCAATAGATCATCTCTGTTGGGAAAGTTGACCAAATTGGAAAGAAGGAAGTGTGACATAGTGGTTAAGAACATTTGTTCTCAGTAGTAGGTCTGTGTTGGAACCCTAGGCATGTCTCTAAAGAACTGTGTGACCTTGTGCAGGCAGGTTAAACTTTCTGAGATATGATGCTTATCTCTAAAAAGACAACAATGAACGGAAGGACCTGCCTTGGAGAATAGTCATGATAAGAGGACATGATCCAATCACAGTAAGCTTTCATCATGTTAGGTTAATGAGTACTCAATAAGAGAGTCTAATAATAATACTATTATGATGATTGGGTTTTAAATGCTGAATTATTCTTCAAAGTTACTTGCAAAATACACAAACAATATTAAACCTCCAATGGGAGTTCATTATTTCATCCATAATTTCAGATACTGGTCTTGGGACAAGATATCTCCTTTTATGGAGGTTCCATGTGAGTTATAAAGCAAAGAAAAGGACCAAAGAGTAATTTGAGGATGAGAAAGATATTGTAGAATACATGCTTAAGTATTTGTGAGAACTAAAGTAATATTTATAGGGCTTATAGCAAAATACTGGGTACATGTCAGGCACTCAGTCTCTGTTAGTGGCAATCCTTATTCTCTGAAAACAAGATCCAAATGGCAGGTAGCTCAGAATGTTGTCACAGGTAAGTGCAGTAATACTACTCAGAAGATGTTATTCAGAAAGATGTTAGATCTCAGACTAAAATGTCACTGCTTCTGCCTTCAGTCAGTCAGACCTGTTTATGACCTCATACTTGTTCCTCATGTAATTAAGTTGAAACCGGTGTCTTTGGCCTACTACAGCTTGTTTGGCTACAGAGAAGGTTCCGGATGTTAGTCTGAAGAGCAAGAGGAGCTGATAATTTTTGCAGAGCTTTGGCATAGAGGAATGTATTGAGTAAAAGGAAATCATGGGAAGACTGTCTGAGAGCCCCATTTTGAGGACAGCTCTTAGTTTGGTGTCTTACTTAGAGCAGTTTACTGTCATCTGTCAGGACCACAGCCCATGAGTGACAGGCTAAGTTCTGCTAGGACTGCAAGTGTCAAGGGATATTTTTGGGGGGATACCACATGAAGAAAAGCTTTCTTACTTCAGAAATTAAGCACATTTATCTTAATTTGCAACACCTGACTAGACCCTTTCGGTAGGAAAGAAAGCCATTCTTTCCTTGGGTCTCCCCTCTCCTATAAGAGGAGATGCTAAGGAATGCAGAATGGGGGGAAAAATCTAGTTGCCATAGCTCTGCAGATTCATTGGTATAGTAGTGAAATGATCGTGAAGAGAGAGATAAAAGAGAAAACAAAGATCTAGGCCAAGGTTTGAGTCTAAAGAAAAGGCACAGGGGAGAGTAAGTCCTAGGAATATTTTCTAGGGTAATACTAACTGCCTTTTCATACTGTTCATGGGGTTCTCAAGGCAAGAATACTGAAGTGGTTTTCCATTTAGGAGATCTAACCGGTACATCCTAAAGGAAATAAGTCCTGAATATTCATTGGAAGGACTGATTCTGAGGCTGAAACTCCAATACTTTGGCCACTGGATGCAAAGAACTGACTCATTTGAAAAGACCCTGATGCGGGCAAAGATTGAAGGCAGGAGGAAAGGGGGATGACAGAGGATGAGATGGCTGGATGGCATCATCGACTCAATGGACATGAGTTTGAGTAAACTCTGGGAGTTGGCGATGGACAGGGAGCCCTGGCGTGCTGCAGTCCATGGGGCTGCAAAGATTCGGACACGACTGAGTGACTGAACTGAACTGTATACTAATTGAAAACATTTCACTTATTTTCAGGGACATGTACCTTTCACTGAAAGGTTGTTCACTACCTTCAAAGAGAATTTTCTTTAAAATGACACATACCCATACTTCTATTCAGAGGCTTGCTAACTTCTGTGGAGATCATTCTGCAGTGAGCCCCATTGAAAAGGCAGCTAAGTGGCTACAGGTGTTTTCAAAGGTAGATGAGCCCCAGCTGCTCAGGAGAGAAGCAAGGAGGCTGAAAGGTCGTAGACAAAGCCAAAGGTGCTTCCTCGGGGCGTTGGGGGGAAAGAATTTCCAGATCTGAGCAACACAGTGGTGGAAAAGAAGTGGTGCAGACCTGTGAGCTGAGCATCCAGTCTTGGTAGGTACACTTAAATCATGTTTTAAAAGGGTTGGTGTAGGAGGGTTTAGGAAATGATTACAATAATGTGCTTTCAAATCAGAGCCTGTAGTGCCAGAGCCTGTCTCTCACTTGCCTGGGGCTTTCAAGCTCAGTGCTTGAGCAATCAAAATCCCTTTCCTCACCTGTGAAAAGAAGGCGGGATGTGCCTGCCTCTGGTGCGTGATAAATAAAGGAAAAAATACGGAGAATGTGGTTACAGCTCTGCCTGAGAAAGGAAGCCCTCTCGGCTTTCTGAACTTAGAACCAGTTCTGCTCTTCTCCCATCTTAAATATTACAGAAAGGAGAAGGTGAGTGCTAATTTCTTAATACTTGAAGTTTCATTTTGTGTATCATTTTCATTGACCCCATGTGTACACTTGCTTGTTGCTCAGGGTGAAAATTGACACACAAAGCACCATATTGAAAAGAAATACCGACAGCTTTTTCTTGGGTTTAAAAGGGAGATCAAAAAGGAAAAGTAGCCTTCATTCTTGACTGATTCAGAACACTTTCCCAAAGTGGTCACATGTAAATAATTTTAGGGCCATGCATCCCTAACTGTTCTTTTTGAATTATTATTTTCCTTGAAACAAAATGGTATTCTTAAGGAAAAAAATGTACCAAAAATTAACTCATTTCTCCCTCTTCTCTAATAGCATATTCCCATCTGAGTCTTTTAGTTTTAAAGCTTTTCTCTATCAATAAAGGTAAAACTTGACTCTTAGATACCTTCAAATTTTTATGAATAAAACAAGTATGAGCCAGCAGGAATATCTTCAGGCTTAATCTTATTTGTGAGATTTTTCTCGAGAATTTGAGTAAGACTCTAACATGAAAACAGTTTAATCATGCTGCTGCTGCTGCTAAGTCACTTCAGTCGTGTCCGACTCTGTGCAACCCCATAGACGGCAGCCCACCAGGCTCCCCCGTCTCTGGGATTCCCCAGGCAGGAACACTGGAGTGGGTTGCCATTTCCTTCTCCAGTTTAATCATGACATCCTGATTTTAAGGAGTTCGGTTCAGTTCAGTTACTTAGTCGTGTCCGACTCTTTGCGACCCCGTGGGCTGCAGAACTCCAGGTTTCCCTGTCCCTCACCAACTCCCAGAGATTATTCACACTCACGTCCATTGAGTTGGTGGTGCCATCCAACCATCTCATCTTCTGTCGTCCCCTTCTCCTCCCGCCTTCAATCTTCCCCACATCAGGTGGCCAAAATTTTGGAGTTTCAGTTTCAGTATCCGTCCTTCCAATGAATATTAAGGACTGATTTCCTTTAGGATGGACTGGTTGGATCTCCTTGCAGTCCAAGAGACTGTCAGGAGTCTTCTCCAACACCACAAAAGCATCAATTCTGTGGCACTCAGCTTTCTTTATAGACCAACACTCACATCTGTACATGACTACTGGAAAAACCATAGCTTTGACTAGACAGATCTTTGTTGGCAAATTAATGTCTCTGCTTTTTAATATACTGTCTAGGAGAGTGGTACCTTAACTAAACATATGGATCTGGATATTTTTCTTTTACTTGAACAAACCTAAGATCCCTTTTCCAACAGCAGGAAAAAAAAAAAAAGGAAGCTTTCCAGCCACTAACTTTGAGATAGAAAATCTTTGAATGCCTTCCTACCAGCATATACTATGGATTTTTTTCTTGACTCTTCGTTGAAAATCCCATGTTTCCCAGGCCAAACCTAGGCCCTGTGCAGAGCTATTTGTGATGTATAGATGATATCAGTGGTTAGAAATACCAGCAAGTCCCACAGTTTTCTGTATCAGGACATCAGAGGTTACTATCTAGATACTGCTGCCACGGCACAGCATAGCATATGCATGAAAATAACTTACCCTGAGAATTTTCTTTAAGAAAATGTTTACAGAAGGACGAGTGTGTCTTTAGGTCTTTTTTCTCTATTATGGTCTTTGAAACCAAAGTATCAGAATTGGGCTCCTCCCCAAGTGTATTGAATCAGAGTCTCTCAGGATAAGGGAAGGAATCTACAAATTTTTGTCTAATGAGCCGATTAAAATGATTTGGTATCCAATGTTCTAAAATACAAATGAGTAAAGAATATCTGAGACAAGGCAAAAACATTTCTTAATAAGACAAATAATGTGTAAAGTAAAATCAGACATCATGATTAAGATCTATGAAAGAATGAATCTAATTAAAGTATTTATCTTTTAGCCTTAACAATTTATAAACTGAGATTTATATCAAAATGCTTTCTTAATAGTATAAGAAGGATATTCATTGTCTGTGAAAAAAAAAGAACAATTTAGAAATCCACAAGAAGGAAAACTATTAACTATGATATGATAAATAGATGCTGAGGATTAGCGTGGAGTACTTAAAAAGGAATCTGCAAGTACAAAATATGCAAGAGAGATTGCTGCTTCATAACCTCCTCAGGAGCTTCCTGGGTTTAATCTGAAATAGGTGGACGGTGTGAGAGACCAAAGGAAAAGGCGTATCATCCAGAGTCCTAGGTGGCAGGTTGGTAATAATAATAAGCAGGAGAGCATAGAAGAAGGCTTATCTTGATGGTTGCAAGAAGAGACGATCTCCTTGCCCACCAGACAGAGGTTAAATGTTTATATAGAGCACCTAAGTGGATTTGTCACTCTTTTGAGGCTGTATCCCTGGAGCAGCTTCTAGGAACAGAGAAGGCAAATTGAACACACATACCAAGACAAGGTAGGTGGGATGGAAGCCTCCAGCTGCCTGGGTCTAGCTTGTGGGTCAACCAGCAGTCAAGTTTTCCTAACTGCCTCCCCCAGTGCAAGTTTCGGGAGTTACAGGCAAATATAAAGATGAAAAAAATGAATGGTTCTAATCATGTGAAAATGTAAGTGATATTTTCAATGGATATACTTTCATTATAATACCATAGGTCTGAAAGAAAACATATTATATCAAAAATAGTTATCTCTGGAATGAAGTGGCAGTATTGAGATTAGGAGTTGTAATATAAGATGTATTTAGCCTTACCCATGATAATTTTGTTAAAATATTCACCTTAATTAAAATAATGCATTCCATGCTTCATGATTTACTTCCGTTCAGTTCAGTCGCTCAGTCGTGTCCAACCCTTTGCGACCCCATTAACTACAGCACACCCGGCTTCCCTGTCCATCACCAACTTCCAGAGTTCACCCAGACTCGTGTACATCGAGTCGGTGATGCCATCCAGCCATCTCATCCTCTGTTGTCCCCTTCTCTTCCTGCCCTCAATCTTTTCCAGCATCAAGGTCTTTTCCAATGAGTCAACTCTTCGCATAAGATGGCCAAAGTATTGGAGTTTCAGCTTCAACATCAGTCCTTCCAATGAACACCCAGGAGTGATCTCCTTTAGGATGGACTGGTTGGATCTCCTTGCAGTCCAAGGGACTCTCAAGAGTCTTCTCCAACACCACAGTTCAAAAGCATCAATTCTTCAGTGCTCAGCTTTCTTCACAGTCCAACTCTCACATCCATACATAACCACTGGAAAAACCATAGCCTTGACTAGACGGACCTTTGTTGGCAAAGTAATGTCTGCTTTTGAATATGCTATCTAGGTTGGTCATAACTTTCCTTCCAAGGAGTAAGCGTCTTTTAATTTCATGCCTACAGTCACCATCTGCAGTGATTTTGGAGCCCAAAAAAATAAAGTCTGACAGTTTCCACTGTTTCCCCGTGTATTTCCCATGAAGTGATGGGACCAGATGCCATGATCTTCGTTTTCTGAATGTTGAGCTTTAAGCCAACTTTTTCTCTCTCCTCTTTCACTTTCATCAACAGGCTTTTT
>NW_011495035.1:5245987-5246601 GCF_000754665.1 Bison bison bison | reverse complement strand
CTTCAGTGCTCAGCTTTCTTCACAGTCCAACTCTCACATCCATACATGACCACTGGAAAAACCATAGCCTTGACTAGACGGGCCTTTGTTGGCAAAGTAATATCTTTGCTTTTCAATATGCTATCTAGGTTGGTCATAACTTTCCTTCCAAGGAGTAGTTCAGTTCGGTTGCTCAGTCATGTCCGACTCTCTGAGACCCCATGAATCACAGCACACCGGGCCTCCCTGTCTATCACCAACTCCTAGAGTTGACTCAGACTCACGTCCATCGAGTCAGTGATGCCATCCAGCCATCTCATCCTCTGTCATCCCCATCTTCTGCCCCCAGTCCCTCCCAGCATCAGAGTCTTTTGCATTGAGTCAACTCTTCACATGAGGTGGCCAAACTACTGGAGTTTCAGCTTTAGCATCATTCCTTCCAAAGAAATCCCAGGGCTGATCTCCTTCAGAATGGACTGGTTGGATCTCCTTGCAGTCCAACGGACTCTCAAGAGTCTTCTCCAACACCACAGTTCAAAAGCATCAATTCTTCGGGGCTCAGCCTTCTTCACAGTCCATCTCTCACATCCATACATGACCACTGGAAAACCATAGCCTTGACTAGACGACTTTGT
>NW_011495035.1:5240457-5245173 GCF_000754665.1 Bison bison bison | reverse complement strand
GCAGCACTTTCACAGCATCATCTTTCAGGATTTGAAATAGCTCAATTGGAATTCCATCACCTCCACTAGCTTTGTTCGTAGTGATACTTTCTAAGGCCCACTTGACTTTGCATTTTAGGATGTCTGGCTCTAGGTGAGTGATCACACTATCATGATTATCTTGTTGGTGAAGATCTTTTTTGTACAGTTCTTCTGTGTATTGTTGCCACCTCTTCTTAATATCTACTGCTTCTGTTAGGTCCATACCATTTCTGACCTTTATCAAGCCCATCTTTGCATGAAATGTTCCCTTGGTATGTCTAATTTTCTTGGAGCAGCCGAGAGGAGCTACCCCATGTCCGAGGTCAGGGGCGGTGGCCAGGGGGAGCTATCCCCCACCCGAGGCCAGGGGCAACACCCGAGACGAGCAACCCCATGTCCAAGGAGTGGTAGCTGCACTGGTGCAGGAGGGCCTAAAGGAGGTATTCCAAGGAGTAGCTCTTAATTTCATGGCTGCAATCACCATCTGCAGTCATTTTGGAGCCCAGAAAAATAAAGTCTGACACTGTTTCCCCATCTATTTTCCGTGAAGTGATGGGACCAGATTTACTTGGGTATATATTTTAAAACGGAGAAGGCAATGGCACCCCACTCCAGTACTCTTGCCTGGAAAAATCCCATGGACAGAGGAGCCTGGTGGGCTGCAGTCCATGGGGTCATGAAGAGTCAGACACGACTGAGCGACTTCACTTTCACTTTTCACTTCCATTCACTGGAGAAGGAAATGGCAACCCCCTCCAGTGTTCTTGCCTGGAGAATCCCAGGGACGGGGGAGCCTGGTGGGCTGCCATCTATGGGGTCGCACAGAGTTGGACACAACTGAAGCAACTTAGCAGCAGCAGCAGCATATTTAAAAAGTGGTATAACTTTTATATCAAAAAACAGACAAGCAAGGCTCATGGGATATAACTATAAAGCATCTTATTTTTGACTTATCACCATGTTATTTTTGTATTTTTCTGGATTTTTTGAGATATAATTGATACATAGCAGTATAAGTTTTGGGGCTTTCCTGATAGCTCAGTTGGTAAAGAATCTGCCTGCAATGCAGGAGACCCTGGTTTGATTCCTGGCTTGGGAAGATCCACTGGAGAAGGGAAAGGCTATCCACTCCAATATTCTTGGGCTTCCCTTGTGGCTCAGCTAGTAAAGAATTTGCCTGCAATGTGGGAGACCTGGGTTCGATCCCTGGGTTGGGAAGATCCCCTGGAGAAGAGATAGGAGTCGGACACGACTGAGTGACTTGTACTTCACATCAGTATAAGTTTAAGGTGTACAACATGATGACTTTTCTTACATGTATCATTAATGATTACCACAAGTGTAGTAAACATTCATCATCTCATAAAGATAAGAAAAGGGGAAAAAATCTTTTTCTTATGGCGAGAACTCAGAATTTAAGAACATTCATATATACTATATGTCATTGTTAACTCTAGTCATTATGTTGCATATTGCAGCTCAGAATGCAGGCTGAACACCTTGTCCTCAGATAATCCCATGTGGGAAACAGGTTACTGAACCAAACTTGGGTCCACTTGCCCTCATGTGGTAAAGCCAATCTACTAACTCCTTGTGGTAAAGGAAAGTGTAGCGTTTATTGTAGGTGTTGTACAACGAGTCCAGGCAGCACATGCTCTAAAAACCCAAACTGCCTACTGGATTTCAGAGAAGCATTTTTAAAGGCAAAGTGAGGGAGGGAAGTTACAGGTATGTGATCAGCCCTGCACAGTTCTCTGACTGGTTGACGGTGTGGTAACAGGGTGCTGTCACAGGATTAGCATTGTCAGTCCTCAAGCTTCAGCCAGTCTGGGGACTGTGTGCTCATGGTCATCAAGCAGTTGACTTCTTCCATTTGATGGGAGCTTCAGCATCTGTAAAACAACTCAGGGACTGTGTATCAAATAGTGCTACCTGTGTACTTCAGGGAGGAACTAAATATTCTGTGATTTCCATGTGACTGGTAGACTATTTAAATTTTCACCAATTAGGCTGGGCTAACTGCTATCCTTTAGTAAAAAATTATTTATTTATGGCTGAGTCTTTGTTGCTGCTCTTGGGCTTTATCTTGTTGCAGTGAGCAGGGGCTGCTCTCTAGTTGCGGCATGCAGACTTCTCACTGTGGTGGCTTCACTTGTAGAGCCTGAACTCTAAGCACGTGGCTCTGTAGCTGTACTCTCGGTTCTAGAGGGCTGGCTCAGGGTTGTGCTGCGTGGGCATAGTTGCCCCGCGGCATGTGAGATCATCCTGGACCAGCAAGCAATCGAACCTGTGACCCCTGCATTGGCAGGCGATTCTTTGGCAGGACCACCAGGGAAGCCGCTGACAGATATCTTTGTCACTTCATGTTCACATCCTTTCAGTCATTAATTCTTCAGCCAGACTTTTGTGATTCAGAAGAGGCCTGCTGCTGCTGCTAAGTCGCTTCAGTCGTGTCTGACTCTGTGCGACCCCATGGACGGTAGCCCACCAGGCTCCCCCGTCCCTGGGATTCTCCAGGCAAGAACACTGGAGTTCGTTGCCATTTCCTTCTCCAATGCATGAAAGTGCAAAGTGAAAGTGAAGTCGCTCAGTCGTGTCCCACTCTTAGCAACCCCATGGACTGCAGCCCACCAGGCTCCTCCGTCCATGGGATTTTCCAGGCAAGAGTACTGGAGTGGGGTGCCATTGCCTTCTCCACAGAAGAGCCCTAGGAGACTACAAGTCTTCTATAAATAAGAGGCACGCAGAGAACACAGCAGCAGGAGTCTGTCCTGGAAAGGCCCCATAGGGTCCTGCTCAGTCACACACACATCAATCCATTATGTTCTCAAAATACAGATGATACATAAAGTGAACTCCTTGAAGCCTCTCTCTAAAACTGAGTTAAAGAGGAAGAAACATTATCTTTCCAATGCAAGGGAATGAGTATTTGTAATTGTAACGAACAAAACCTTCCTCAAAATTCTTATAATAACTTTGTATGGAGTGTATTCTATATAAATATTGAGTCATTATGGACTTACCCTGTAAGAGAATTATACTTCAATAAAATTCAATATTTTAAGAAAATGTTTCCTCACTCATAAATTTCTTACATTTGTTTAGCATGAATGAGGGCTTTGACTCCTAAAATTTTTCCTCACATTGATTTTTATTATTTAGTTTTTTTTTTTTTAATTGAAGTATAGTTTGTAAGTATCACATGGAGGTTGAGCTCCACACTCTTAAAATGTGGACCCTGTTGTCTTCAGGCTTCATCTCAGATTTAAGTCTCAGATTCAGTTATCATAGCATTGTCTTCTCAGGGGTGGTCTGAGTATGTTTTCCTTTATGGGCTCATAGCCATGGCAGTGAGTGAAATAAGGCTAATCCAAGCAAGAGAGAAAATACTTTGTTTTCCCCAGTCCTTAGAGCCAGCAAGGTGGATTTCAAATGAAGGTTTTCTTGATTCACACAGAAAAGCTTCTGGTTATGAGTAAAAAGTTTTCCTTTACTAATCTTAAATCAATATACCAGGAAATTTGGAAAACTCAGCAGTGGCCACAGGGCTGAAAAAGGTCAGTTTCATTCCAATCCCAAAGAAAAGCAATGCCAAAGAATGCTCACACTACCGCACAATTGCACTCATCTCACACGCTAGTAAAGTAATGCTCAAAATTCTCCAAGCCAGGCTTCAGAAATACGTGAACCGTGAACCTCCAGATGTTCAAGCTGGTTTTAGAAAAGGCAGAAGAACCAGAGATCAAATTACCAACATCCACTGGATCATCAAAAAAGCAAGAGAGTTCCAGAAAAACATCTATTTCTGCTTTATTGACTATGCCAAAGCCTTTGACTGTGTGGATCACAATAAACTGTGGAAAATTCTGAAAGAGATAGGAATACCAGACCACCTGATCTATCTCTTGAGCAATCTGTATGCAGGTCAGGAAACAACAGTTAGAACTGGACATGGAACAACAGACTGGTTCCAAATAGGAAAAGGAGTACATCAAGGCTGTATATTGTCACCCTGCTTATTTAACTTCTATGCAGAGTACATCATGAGAAACACTGGGCTAAAGGAAGCACAAGCTGGAATCAAGATTGCCGGGAGAAATATCAATAACCTCAGATATGCAAATAACACCACCCTTATGGTAGAAAGTGAAGAGGAACTGAAAAGTTCCTGATGAAAGTGAAAGAGGAGAGTAAAAAAGTTGGCTTAAAGCTCAACATTCAGAAAACAAAGATCATGGCATCTGGTCCCATCACTTCATGGGAAATAGATGGGGAAACAGTGGAAACAGTGTCAGACTTTATTTTTTGAGGCTCCAAAATCACTGCAGATGGTGTCTGCAGCCATGAAATTAAAAGATGCTTGCTCCTTAGGAGAAAATCTGTCACCAACCTAGATGGCATATTAAAAAGCAGAGACATTGCCAACAAAGTAAAGGCTAGTCAAGTCCATCTAGTCAAGGCTGTGTTTTTTCCAGTAGTCATGTATGGATGTGAAAGTTGGACTATAAAGAAAGCTGAGTGCCGAAGAATTAATGGTTTTGAACTGTGGTGGTGGAGAAGACTCTTGAGAGTCCGTTGGACTGCAGGGAGATCCAACCAGTCCATTCTAAAGGTCAGTCTTGAGTGTTCATTGGAAGGACTGATACTGAAGCTGAAACTCCAATACTTTGGCCACCTGATGCGAAGAACTGACTC